>NC_048299.1:239617088-239674831 GCF_013100865.1 Trachemys scripta elegans
ACACTGGTTCGCCACTTGTGAAGTAACTCCCTGCTCTCCATGTGTTTGTATATAATGCCTGCATCTGTAGCTTTCACTCTATGCATCCGAAGAAGTGAGGTTTTTACTCACGAAAGCTTATGTCCAAATAAATCTGTTAGTCTTTAAGGTGCCACCAGACTCTTTGTTGTTTTTTTGGACAAATTAGTTGTCTTCAATTCACCAGTGCCTGATGAAATGCATCCTCGAATAATCAAGAAGCTGACTGAGGAGATATCTGAGCCATTAGCGATTATCTTTGAAAAGTCATGGAAGACTGGAGAGATTCCAGAAGACTGGAAAAGGGCAAATATAGTGCCAATCTATAAAAAGGGAAATAAGGACAACCCAAGGAATTACTGACTAGTCAGCTTAACTTCTGTACCCAGAAAGATAATGGAGCAAATAATTCAGCAATTTGCAAACATCTAGAAGATAAAAAGGTGATAAGTAACAGTTAGCATGGATTTTTCAAGAGCAAATCGTGTCAAACCAACCTGATCGCTTTCTTTGACAGGGTAACAAGCCTTATGTATGGGGGGAAGCAGTAGACGTGGTATATCTTGACTTCAATAAAGCTTTTAATACTGTCTCACATGAACTTCTCATAAACAAACTAGGTAAATACAACCTAGATGGAGCTACCCATTCCAGGCAGTAGTTATCAGTGTTTCACAGTCATGCTGGAAAGGCATAATGAGTGGGGTCCCACAGGGATCAGTTCTGGGTCTGGTTCTGTTCAATATCTTCATCAGTGATTTAGATTATGGCATAGAGAGTACATAATATGGGTCCAAAGGACTGAGAGGTAGCAAAGTGTAGTGAAATCATATAATCAAAAAGGATGAGCATGGTAGGAGATGTAACTAGGTTGGGAGCCTATTTAGAAAGCAACAAGATTCTTTCTTTCACACAATTTTTGTTTCAATGGGACTTTTTGTGGGTATTGTTTTGCTTATTAAACATCCAATGCCACACTCTTTTAATCTGTTTGATTACCTAACAGTTAAGCTTATTGCTTAAATTGTTCACATTGCCTCCTGTATTAAATTGGAAATATGGATACAGCAGCCTCATCTCCAATTTTAATACTTTTTCTTTCTAGTCTAAAACTTTGGTCTGCTGTAAAGTTTAGCAACCTGCTGTTTTTGTATTTTTGTCATTCTAAAGTGATCCAAACCTCTATTCTGTGCCATGTTTTATATTTATTTATATGTCTCTGCTACACATTTATCCCAAAGACTATTTTTTACATTGTCAGTGACAATGTAAAAAATAGCATGATCAAGCAATCGGTCATAATCTTCAGCCTCTATTCCCTTTACCCATTTTCTTATTAGTTCACACATCCTATAAATATATTCACAATGACCCATGCCAGCCCTCCTTTCAAGAGTTCTGAATTTCACCCTATACACTTTAGAAGTAATTTGAAGTCTTTGTAAAACAGCTTTCTTAAATTCAGAATATATCACAGCTTCCTGAACTGGAATTTCATTAAACAAATCCAAAGCTTTACTATACTATACTATACTATACTATACTATACTATACTATACTATACTGATTACTTTGCAATCAGTGTGAGGATTTCCTTGTCCTCAGGAATCTTACGAACTTCACATAGTTTTTCAAAAGCAGTGAAGTATTCCTCAATCCAGTCTGTCTCCTTGTATGCAGGATGCAGCGAGTTCCTCGAGTGGTGGGAGATGTTGGTGCCTCTGGGATTTCCCCATGTTTTTCTCTCAGTTCCAGATTGTATTTTCTCTCCTTCTCCTCAGCCTCTCTGTCTTTCTGCTCCATGGCTCTCTTATGGGCTTCAGCTTCTTGTTGTTTCAGCTCCATGGCTTTCCTATGGGCAGCTTCTTCAGCTTCCAGTGCAGTGGCTGTTTCTTTCAGTCTCATTTCTGCCTGCCTCTTCTGGTATTGGTGTTCTCTCTCTCTTTCTTCTGTCTCCAATCTGGCCAGCTCTAACTTTGCAGGTTCACTGGTGCTCATTTTTATGCTCTACTGTTTCTATTTCCCTTGCCCAAAATAAGCAAACAGAAAACAACACACTGTAACCCCTTTGACTGTTTCCAGATACCACACTTGAGACTCACTTAAAATCGCTATACCAGTGCTTAAAATGTAAACTTCACTTAAAGTAACAAGTTGTGCATATACTCAGTCTGGACTGATGAACAGCTGTGTCCCCTCAGTTCTCCAACCTGGGGTGCCTTTTACCTTGTTTCACTGTGAGAGTTACCCCTCCTGGTCTTACACACAGCCTCCAGCATGTAAATTACTCCCAGTTATAGTAGTATGTGAGTGCTACAGCCACTCTTGAATTATACTGTAGAGCAACACCGGTAAATTCCCAGTCCCAGACTTTCCCGGGAAATGGACATCTTGTACTGTCCACCTATCTCCTGGACAATATAAGCTCATATAAAGTCTGTCATCTTATTAATAGAAAATGATATGCAGAAATCCTGTTATCTCAAATGGAGTTTCCCAAACACTTCAATCCAAATACACTGGTTTAGATAAACCAGTAAAACAAGTTCATTAGCTACAAGAGATAGATTTTAAGTGATTCCCAGTAATGAGGCATAAAAGTCAGTTACAAGAAAATAAAAGTAAAACTCAACTAATATCTAACTTAACCGCTACGTGAATTCAAAGCAAAGGTCTCTCTCACCACATGGTACAGAAGTCATACTGTCTGAGTTTCTTTCAGTCAGGATCCCTCCCCCAGTCCAATGCTGCTTCCTTGTTCTTCACGTATTGTGAATGCCATGGGGAGAGAGAAAGGGAGAGATAATTTGGGGTGTTTGCCCTCCTTCCTTATAATTCTTTCTCTTGAGAATCATTTCCAGCTGAGGTTCAGGAGACAGAAAGTCTGTGTGGATGGGAACCACCAACCGTTTCTTTGTCAAGATATAGATTTTTGTTCACATCTTCTTTTCTCCCAAAGAATGGCTACTTAACCAGGTGATGGTCCATTTGATTTTGTTGACACCTGGCTGAGGAATTGGCTAGCCTTTTGTCTCTGGGGAACTGGTTTGCGGCTGCTCCTCCAGACTTGGAACATGTCTTAGTACTAGCATATATAGGAATCTTATAACTTTACGTGCAATGTTGCCGCACATATTTTACCAGGACAATAATGGTCAGCAAATTATCATTTTTCAAATGATACCTCACAAGGCATACTTTGTACAAAAATTATTATAGTCTTATAAAAGGGGTGAATATAGGAGTACAAAATGTCAAATGCTCATTGATAGTTCTCCTGTGAAGACGACACATTCAAAATTCATCTGCTTTTCCTCTCAATATCCCCTCACTTCGAGGCCATGCCAATGAAGCACTACCACCACTCACTCACTAAATTCCTTCCAGAGAAGCTATGTAAAACTTGCCTTAGAAGGATTAGAATTTATCAGTAAATGTCGATTTTACCACACACACACAAACAGACAAAAATAATTGATAATAATCTAAATTTACAAACAGGCAAAGTAAGACAAATGCTGTTTGAGAATTTATTAGAAGCTGATTTAAGGATATTTAATGCTTTGTATATTTTGACATGTGATGTTGACAATTTGTTTGAATGGTTATAAAGCTTTAACTATTTGAACCTCAATGTCTACTGTCATTAAATAATTATAGTGACCCCCTCAAAATTTCCCACAACTGTGACATTTTAAACAAACAAAAATTGAAAAAAATGCTTAAAATAAAATTGATGTTATCCATCATAATTATATTAGAAAAACCCTAATTCCGACAAACCTATATATAACACCACTATAAAGATATGTGTACTCTGAAGCAGTGACCCTGAAAAAAAAGATTTCAGAGTCCTGGTGGATAATCAGCTGAACATGAGCTCCCACTGTGACATTGTGGCCAAAAGAACTAATGTGATCCTGGGATGTATAAACAGGGGAATCTTGAGTAGGAGCAGTGAGATTTTACCTCTATATTTGGCACTGGTACTACTGCTTCTGAAATACTGTGTCCAGTTCTGGTACCTACAATTCAAGATGTACATTCATAAAATGGAGAGGGTTCAGAGAAGAGTCATGAGAATGATTAAAGGATTAGAGAACATGCCTGAAAGTGATAGAGTCAAACAGCTCAATCTACTGAGCTTAAAAAAAAAAAGGTTAAGGATTAACTTGATTACAGTCTATAAATTTCTACATTTGGAACAAATATTTAATAATGGACTATTCAATCTAGCAGATATAGGGCATAACACGATCCAGTGGTTGGAAGTTGAAATTGGACAAATTCAGCCTGGATATAAGTCTGAATTTTTCATGGTGAAAGTAATTAACCATTGGGACAATTTACCAAAGGCCATGGTAGATTCTCTATCACTGACAATTTTTAAATCAAGATTGGATGTTTTCCTAAATGATAAGCTCTAGGAATTATTTGGTGGAAGTTCAATAGCCTGTGTTATACAGGAAGTTAGACTAGACGATCACAAATGGTGTCTTCTGGCATTGGAATTTATGAAAACCATGGTAAAAAGCCAAATAGAAAGAACTGAGGTGGGTTTTTTTTTATTATTCTACTAAAGATCCCTGTTCAGTGTTTGAAGAAAACACATTTTGCGGTTCTTCATTATTGTCATGTTACACAATGTCAGAAGTTGACTCATTTAAACCAGCATAAATAAAAGGAAAATAAAACTTTTCTAACTGATCTAACTTTGAGTTAATTAGCCCACAGAATGGCCTGAATGAAAGGAATGTTTCACCACATTACAAACCACAATGAAGATTGAGAGAGAATAACGAGGTGCAGGTCTACTAATTAATTTATGCAATGGGATGTGAAGCTGAAAATATTCATAATGCATCTTTACTGAAGGAGCTAGGAATAACTGTGATACTATTGTTAAGGAGGTTGATGAGCTTTTCATTACCAAAAGGAATGTAATCCATGAATGGGTGTGCTTCGCTCAAGAAAGGTGCAAAGGCCCAAGAAAAATATCTAAGTCTTTCTAAAGGTCTTATATGAACATACAGACATTGTGATTTTGGTATCGGGAAGGAAGAAGGTATAAGCGATTGTCTACAAGTTGGGATTGTAATCAAGGAATTTATATAAAAATGACAGTGAATGTCTGAGATAAATCTGGAATGGCTGTGCAACTGACACAGCAGTCTGAGCTACTGCAAATACAAATCACATGCAAGAATGTAGTAGAAGCAGCAAAGTAACACTCCCATGGACACAAGAGAAGCATCAAACAAATATGTAGTATTGTCCACCCTAGGTGTTCAAAAATCATGAGTCAACCTCTCCCCTCCCCCCACACAAAATGATTAGCACCGGATTAATCAGCAGTTCCAAGCTGACCCCTTATATGTACCTGGACTCAGCAGGCTGGGTCGAGCAGCACCTCCAAGCTGTCACCCTCATATGCCATGGGCACCACACCGGAATAGAGTACGCCTGAGCAGGCTGGGTCGAGCAGCACTTTCAATCTGCCACCCTCCTATGTCCCAGGTTCAGCATGTCCCCATCCTCACTTTCATGTTACAATTGCTCTGGTAGTAACCCACTTGATGAGCAAACCCCACACGATTTTTGGGCGCTGCAAGGATCTTTTAGCTTAGGTACGAGGAGCGTTGCTGCAGGGCGAATGCGAAAACCAAAAAACACCCACAAGGGGAGAGAGAGAGAGAGAGAGAGAAGCAACCAGCTTAATCATGAAAGTTATTTATTGTCGGGTAATAACCATAGGGGAGCCAAATAAACAGAACAAGTTTGTTAGATTTAATATTATAACTGATTACAAAAGTCAGGTTTAGAAAACTATAACTGATCACAAAAGTCAGGGTCAGAAGGCTATACTGAGAGAGAGAGAGAGAGAGAGAGAGGGAGCACGCGTGCTGGGTTCTCACCGCTCCGTGAAGCTTGAATTGGTCGGGGTTCCCAGGTGGTGGTGGTAGCTGAGGGTCCAGAGTGCTGGAGACAGGCAGAGCCCCAGCACAATCAGTCAGGAGAAGATGAAGTCCCAATGGAACTGATGCAGATTTTGGATCCAAGCATCAGAACCCTTACTTTAGCATAGGTAGGGTTTTTGTAGAGAAACAACAATGGTTCAAAGGAGAACTCTAGATTTGTTTATGTGTAAACAAGGGAGTACACCAAAGTTGTTTTGTTCAGGCCAGGGCCGTCCCTACCCATTTACAAAGTACGCAGCTGCGTAGGGCACCAGGAAATTTGGGGCAGCACATTTCCTGGTGCCCTGCGCAGCTGCGTGTTGCTCCAGCCCCTGCTCCGCCTCTTCCCCATGGCCCTCGCCCCTGCTCTGCCCCAGGCCCGCCTCTTCTCAACCCTAGTCCGCCCCAGCCCCACCCCCACTCCCTTGAGGACTGCAGCAGGGCCGGGCCTGTACTCACCGGCAGTGAGAAGTGCAGCGACCTGGCCCCAGCCGCGCCACCAGTGAGTGCTGGGGGACGGTTCCCCCCTGCCCCCCAAGCCATCCTCCCCACGGGGGGGGGGGTGAGGGTGGCTGAGTAGGGTCCCAGAATAGCTAGGGATGGCCCTGGTTCAGGCTAGACCATGGGAGCTGATCATTCCTGGCTTTGGGCGGTGTTCCTCGAAGGGACCTCATAATGCAATTAGGGAGCTTTCCTATTTTGGATACCAACAAAGGATTTATTACTAGAATTGGTCTGATAACTACTGAGCTGGGTGTGTGCAGGCGTGGGTTCATTAACATCTGGAGAAGAGATCCCCCATCATGCAGTGCTTCCCTGCTTTTCTGGTCCCAGAGTTCCGTGCAGTTCTTGCCTTGGAATCTCTGTTCTCCATTCTGTATACTAATGAAAATGCCTCCTTGTCCCAAATGAGGCTAGGGGAGTTTCCTTAATCCTGTCAGCCCTATCCCAGGGGTTTAGGCATGTCTCCCACTGCCTTTTCATTGCCTTTTGTAAGTCTTTCTTCTGATCGGTTTTGGTTCAAGCAGAGGCTGGGGTGGGGAAGGTCTTTCGTGAGTCAGACAGGCTGGGTACTGCGCCCTGGTTTCCCAAGAACACAGAACTGCTAGGTAACAACTACTTCCCTCCCCTGTGCCCCATCTGATTCTGACAACTTTTGTATCACCACAAGATACTGCTTTTGTCACGTCTCATGCAGCACCACAAGAGCACCAGATATCTTCCTAAAGAAACTGAATGAAATTCTGCAAGGCCTAGAAGTGGCAACCTACCTGTGAGTGATTGTCAGAGGACAGCTGATCCTCTGAAGAGGTCAGGGGCTCAATCTACCACTGACAGGCTCCACAAGGGTAGGGTGACCAGACGTCCCGATTTTATTGGGACTGTCCCGATATTTCCTTGTTTGTCCCGCGTCCCGACCGATGTGCGGTCGGGACACTGAACAAACAAGGAAATGCTCCAGAGCCCAGAAGTGCTCGCGCCCCCCCCTCCCGCCCCGACTCCGCCCCCTCCTCCCCCGAGTGGCTCCCTCCCCGAATCCCCGCCTCTTCCCCCAGCTCACCATTCCTCCTCCCTCCACAAGCACTGGAGGGAGGCCCCAGAGACGCAGGGGAAGCGCAGGGCCAGGGTGAATGAGAGTCTGGCCTGGCCCCGAGTGCAGGCAGGACTCAGTCGGGCAGTAGGGAGAGAAGGGGGGCGGCCCGTGGTGCCAGGCGGCGGCTGTTCTCCCCCCCTGGGCAGCGGGACTCAGGAGCAGCCACTGCTGCAGCTCCCACTGCCGCGGTGTGAGGAAGCGGCCGATGGCCAAACTCGGCGGCTGCAGCTCTGGCGCCCCCAGCCCCATATACAATAACCCACGGATCACCACACCTACCTTCACAGATCTAGTAACCACCCCAAACACACCAAGAAATCTGTTATCTATGGTCAGGCACTTAGATACCACAGAATATGCTCCAAAGAGAAAGTCAGAGATATACATATTAAGGCTATGGCTACACTGGAGAGCTTACAGAGGGTAAGCTGCACTGATGGGACGGAGGCCTATTTGTACAATGTCCCACCTTTGGGTTAAATAAACTAGCCCCCTGAAGGGGCACTGGTCAATATACATAAGCCTTGTTGGACTTATTGATGCCCACTACGGGAAACTGAGGCGGAGATGTAATTGCACTGCTGCACTAGGCCACCAGTGGGTGCTCCAGGGGTCTGAGCCCCCACCTCATTGACATTTTCATGAATGAGAAGTAAGAGGAAGAACAGAATGTAAGGTTAAAACAAATTCTGAAGGCAATTGCAGCTGCTGGACTAAAATTATGTAAAGAAAAACGTTTGCAATGACAACCCAAATACAGTTTTTAGGGCATGTGAGTTACAAGGAAAGATGAGGGTAGACTGAGAACAAAAGTCAAAGTTACCATTAAAATGCTACTAAAAAGGCACCAGAATGTAAGCAGTTCCTATGTTTGATAACATTTATGAGCATATTCATCCATCCCATGTCCTCAAAAAGTCAAGCTCTTTATGAATTGCTTAAATCAGACTCTGTGTGGTTGTGGGATAAAGTACAGGAATGCGTTTTTGAGGCGCTAAAGAATCTGTTGTCCACATCTCCAGTACTGGCATTGTATGAGGCTTTAAAAATACAGCCATTTCAGCAAATACTAGGCACACAGGAGGAATTGTGGGAAGGCACTGGGAGGACTAGCAGCACTGGAGTGGAGCTAGCTAGCATCTAAACTACAGAGTGGTTGTATTAGCAGTTGATGAGTTGTACTAAATTCAAGCTTTAGTCTATGCCCCCCAACCGGTATTGGTTAATAGCCCCACACACTTGAGTTAAGGGTTCTTATGTGTTGATGTCCTTTGAGGGAGAAGGGGCAACTCAAGTTACAACTCGAGTTAACTTTGCAATGAAGACAAGTCCTCAGGTGCTGGCTGATCAAGGAGCCCCCAGTGTTGCTCCAGAGAAGAGATTGGAGTGACATAGAAAAACATGCGATTGGCCTACCACTATCACCACAGAAATCAGAACTGAAACAGCCACAACTGTATCAAGTTTTTAGGAAAGGGTTAGCCCAGTAGCTTATGCTGCCCATGATTTCCGTGTTCTTCCCGATACCGATGGCATCTGTATTTTAGTCCCTTACTCCTTGCAGATGACATATTGGAAAGGATACATATGGGACACCAGGGCTTCTGAAAATGTGAGGAGTGAGCCTGACTGTTGGTGTGGCAGCTCAACATAGGGCAGGACCTAAACCCCAAGGTGGTATCATGCAAGTAGTGCATCCCCTCCATCTTGAAACTCCCAACTTTTGGGATCATTTTAAGCATATTACTTTCAGTCCCCATCAACCTCAAGGGAACAGGCTGATGGAGTCAGCAGTACAGATTGCAAACGGAAGTCTGCAACAAAGAGACCACCCATTAGCTCTGCTAAACAAGAGGGCAACCACCGTGGCAGTCACTGCAGGATGTCGTGCTCGCTGGTTACGAGAGATCACAATGATGCGGCCAACTTTAGAAGTAAATATTCATCCTAGACCAAGGATGGGCAAACTTTTTGGCCTGAGGGCTGCACTGGGTTTTGGAAATTGTATGGAGGGCCGGTTAGGGGAGGCTGTGCCTCCCCAAACAGCCAGGGCTGGCCTGGCCTTGCCCCGCTTCTTGCCCCTTGATGCCCGCCCCCCGGGACTCCTGCCCCATCCAACCCCCCCCGTTCCCTGATGGCCCAGTACCCTTGCTCCATCCGCCCCCCTCTGCTCCCTGTCCCCTGACCACCCCTGAAACCCCCACCCCTGACTGTCCCCCACTGTCCCATTCACCCCCCTGGGGCCCCTGCACCCATTCAACCCCCGTTCCCTGCTCTCTGACCGCCCCGACCCCTCTCCACACCCCTGCCCCCTGACCACCACCCCGAACTCCCCTGCCCTCTATCCAACCCCTGCTGCTCCCTGCCCCCTTACCACTCTGCCTGAGCACTGGTGGCTGGTGGCGCGGCTGTGGTTGGAGCCAGCCAAGCCACAGCACAGCACAGAGCACCGGGTCAGGCCAGGCTCTGCAGCTGCGCTGCCCGGCCGCCCAGAGCATTGCACCAGCGGCGCGACGTGCTGAGGCTGCGGGGGAGGGGGAACAGTGTGGAGGGGCCGGGGGTTAGCCTCCTGGGCCAGGAGCTCAGGGGCTGGGCAGAAGGGTCCCATGGGCTGGATGTGGCCCGTGGGCCGCAGTTTGCCCACCTCTGTCCTACACGGCCCTGCATGGCTGGTCAGAAATTTTCGGATGCAATGTTTTTCTGTCAGAAAATGCCAATTTTGACTAAACTTCTGATGGAACTCAGGCAGCCCTATAGCAGTCCTTCCAGTTTACACACACAGCTCAGCCACTACTGAAATGATTTTCATACAAGATCAGTGAGTCAACATTTTGTAAATCAAGAGACAGAGAGAAACGAGTCTAAGGATATGTCTACACTACAAAATTAGGTCAAATTTATAGAAGCCGGTTTTATAGAAATCGGTTGTATACAGCCGATTGTGTGTGTCCCCACATAAAATGCTCTAAGTGCATGAAGTCGGCGGACCGCGTCCACAGTACCAAGGCTAGCATCGACTTCCGGAGCGTTGCACTGTGGGTAACTATCCCACAGTTCCCGCAGTCTCCGCAGCCCATTGGAATTCTGGGTTGAGATCCCAATGCCTGAATGATGCAAAACAGTGTCGCGGGGGGTTCTGGGTACATGTCGTCAGGCACCTCCCTCGCCGTCAGAGCAACGGCAGACAATCGATTTGCGCCTTTTTACCTGGCTTACCTGTGCAGACAACATACCACGCCAAGCATGGAGCCCGCTCAGCTCAGCTCAACTCAGCTCACCATCACCATATGTCCTCTGGGTGCCGGCAGACGTGGTACTGCATTGCTACACAGCAGCAGCTAATTGCCTTTTGGCAGTAGACGGTGCAGTATGACTGGTAGCCTTCATCGGCAATCTGGGTGCTGGCAGACGTGGGGCTGGCAGACGTGGGGATGCATTGCACACAGCAGCAGCCCCTTGCCTTTTGGTAGAAGATGGTATATTATGACTGATATCCGTCGTCATCGTACTGCAGTGGCTGTCAATCATGGGCACCTGGGCAGTCTCGACAATGATGGCTATCAGTCGTAGCATGCTATTTTCTGCCAAGCACCCAGTATTTTCTGCCAAGCACCCAGAAGATGCCGAGGGCTATCAGTCATGCTGCACCATCGTCTGCTAGCTTAAGATGTAAAAAATAGATTTGTTCTGTATTCATTTGCTTCCCCCTCCCCCCGTGAAATCAACGGCCTGCTAAACCCAGGGTTTTGAGTTCAATCTTTGGGGGGGGGCTATTCTGTGTGACAGTTGTTTGTGTTTCTCCCTGATGCACAGCCACCTTTGTTGATTTTAATTCCCTGTACCTGTATGCCATGTCGTCACTCGCCCCTCCCTCCCTCCCTCCCTCCGTCAGATACTAGTTTCGCGCCTTTTTTCATACCAGACGCCATAGCACTGGGATCATGGAGCCCGCTCAGATCACCGTGGCAATTATGAGCACTATAAACACCACGCGCATTGTCCTGGAGTATAGGCAGAGCCAGGACATGCCAAAGCAAAACCAGGACCAGCCGAGGAGGCGATTGCAGTGCGGCGACGAGAGTGATGAGGAAATTGACATGGACATAGACCTCTGACAAGGCACAGGCCCCAGCAATGTGCAAATCATGGTGTTACTGGGGCAGGTTCATGCCATGGAACGCCGATTCTGGGCCCGGGAAACAAGCACAGACTGGTGGGACCGCATCGTGCTGCAGGTGTGGGATGATTCCCAGTGGCTGCGAAACTTTTGCATGCGTAAGGGCACTTTCGTGGAACTTTGTGACTTGCTTTCCCCTGCCCTGAAGCGCCAGAATACCAAGATGAGAGCAGCCCTCACAGTTGAGAAGCGAGTGGTGATAGCCCTGTGGAAGCTTGCAACGCCAGACAGCTACCAGTCAGTCGGGAATCAATTTGGAGTGGGCAAATCTACTGTGGGGGCTGCTGTGATCCAAGTTGCCAGGGCAATGAAAGACTTGGTGATATCAACGGTAGTGACTCTGGGAAATGTGCAGGCCATAGTGGATGGCTTTGCTGCAATGAGATTCCCAAACTGGTGGGGCGATAGACGGAACCCATATCCCTATCTTGGCACTGGAGCACCAAGCCACCGAGTACATAAACCGCAAGGGGTACTTTTCAATGCTGCTGCAAGCCCTGGTGGATCACAAGGGACGTTTCACCAACATCAACATGGGATGGCCGGGAAAGGTACATGATGCTCGCGTCTTCAGGCACTCTGGTCTGTTTCAAAAGCTGGAGGAAGGGACTTTCTTCCCGGACCAGAAAATAACCGTTGGGGATGTTGAAATGCCTATAGTTATCCTTGGGGACCCAGCCTACCCCTTAATGCCATGGCTCATGAAGCCGTACACAGGCAGCCTGGACAGTAGTCAGGACCTGTTCAACTACAGGCTGAGCAAGTGCCGAATGGTGGTGGAATGTGCATTTGGACGTTTAAAAACGCGCTGGCGCAGCTTACTGACTCGCTCAGACCTCAGCGAAAAGAATATCCCCATTGTTATTGCTGCTTGCTGTGCGCTCCACAATATCTGTGAGAGTAAGGGGGAGACATTTATGGCGGGGTGGGAGGTTAAGGCACATCGCCTGGTCGCTGATTACACACAGCCAGACACCAGGGCGGTTAGAAGAGCATAGCAGGGCATGGTGCGCATCAGAGAAGCTTTGAAAATGAGTTTTGTGACTGGCTACGGTGTGAAACTTCTGTTTGTTTCTCCTTGATGAACCCTCCGCCCCACCCCCCACCCAGTTCACTCTACTTCCCCGTAAACCAAAAACCCCACCCTCCCCTCCCCCTTCGAGCACTGCTTGCAGAGGCAATAAAGTCATTGTTACTTCACATTCATGCATTCTTTATTAATTCATCACACAACTAGGGGGATAATTGCCAAGGTTGCCTGGGATGGGTGGGGGAGGAGGGAAGGAAAAGGACACACTGCAGTTTAAAACTTTAACTCTTATTGAAGGCCAGCCTTCTGATGCTCGGGCAATCATCTGGGGTGGAGTGACTGGGTGGCCGGAGGCCCCCACCGTGTTCTTGGGCATCTGGGTGAGGAGGCTATAGAACTTGGGGAGGAGGACTGTTGGTTACATAGGGGCTGTAGCGGCAGTCTCTGCTCCTGCTGCCTTTCCTGCAGCTCAACCGTACGCTGGAGCATATCAGTTTGATGCTCCAGCAGCTGGAGCATCGACTCTTGCCTTCTGTCTGCAAGCTGACGCCACCTATCATCTTCAGCCCGCCACTTGCTCTGTTCATCCCGCGATTCAGCTCACCACCTCTCCTCTCGTTCATACTGTGTTTTTCTGTAGTCTGACATTGACTTCCTCCACGCATTCTGTGAGCATGCTGTGCTCTTTCAGCGTGGGAGGACATCTGCAGCTCTGTGAACATGTCATCCCGAGTTCGCCGTTTTCTCCTTCTAATCTTCACTAGCCTCTGTGAAGGAGAAACATTTGCAGCTGGTGGAGGAGAAGGGAGAGATGGTTAAAAAAGACACATTTTAGAGAACAATGGGTACACTCTTTCATGTTAAATTTTGCTGTTCACATTACACAGCACATGTGCTTTTGTTACAAGGTCGCATTTTTCCTCTTATATTGAGGGCCTGCCAGTTTGGTGTGAGAGATCACTCACGCAGTGCCAGGCAACAGATGTCATGGTAAGCCACAGTCTTTAGGCTTTTTTAACCTTCTTAACATGTGGGAATGGTTTCAAACAGTAGCGCCCTCATTTCCCATACCAAGCACCCGTTGAGCTGGCCATTTAAAATGGGTTTGCAATGTAAAAGGAGGGGCTGCAGTTTCCGGGTTAATATGCAGCACAAACCCAACTAAACCCCCTCCCCCCCCACACCCAATTCTTGGGGATGATCACTTCACCCCTCCCGCACACCGCGTGGCTAACAGTGGGGAACATTTCTGTTCAGCAGAGCAGGAAGGGGCACCTCTGAATAGCCCCTTAATAAAATTGCCCCATTTCAACTAGGTGACCGTGAATGATATCACTCTCCTGAGGATAACAAAGAGCGATAAGGAATGGATGTTGTCTGCATGCCAGCAAACACCGGGACCATACGCTGCCATGCTTTGTTATGCAATGATTCCAGACTACGTGCTACTGGCCTGGCGTGGTAAAGTGCCCTACCATGGCGGATGGGATAAAGCAGCCCTCCCCAGAAACCTTTTGCAAAGGCTTTGGGAGTACATGAAGGAGAGGTTTCTGGAGATGTCCCTGGAGGATTTCTGTTCCATCCCCATACACGTTAACAGACTTTTCCAATAGCTGTACTGGCCGCAATTACCGGGGCAAATTAATCATTAATCATTAAACACGCTTGCTTTTAAACCATGTGTAATATTTACAAAGGTACACTCACCAGAGGTCCCCTGTGTGCCCTCAGGGTCTGGGAGCACGCCTTGGGTGAGTTCGGGGGTTACTGGCTTCAGGTCCAGGGTGATAAACATATCCTGGCTATTGGGGAAACCGGTTTCTCCGCTTCCTTGCTGCTGTGAGCTATCTACATTATTTTCATTCTCAGATTCCTCGTACCCCGAACCTGCTCCCCTGTGTGTTTCTCCAGTGACGGAGTCATAGCACATGGTTGGGGTAGTGGTGGCTGCCACCCCCTAGCATGGCATGCAGTTCCACGTAGAAGGGCATGTTTGCGGCTCTGCCCCGGACCTTCCGTTTGCCTCTCTGGCTTTGTGGTAGGCTTGCCTTAGCTCCTTAATTTTCACGCGGCACTGCTGTGCGTCCCTGTTATGGCCTCTGTCCTTCATGGCCTTGGAGACCTTTTCTAATATTTTGCCATTTCGTTTACTGCTACGGAGTTCAGCTAGCACTGATTCATCTCCCCATATGGCGAGCAGATCCCATACCTCCCATTCGGTCCATGGTGGAGCTCTTTTGCGATCCTGGGACTCCATCATGGTTAGCTGTGCTGATGTGCTCTGCGTGGTCACCTGTGCTCTCCACGCTGGGAAAGCAGGAAATGAAATTCAAACGTTCGCGGGGCTTTTCCTGTCTACCTGGTCAGTGCATCTGAGTTGAGAGTGCTGTCCAGAGCAGTCACAATGAAGCACTATGGGATAGCTCCTGGAGGCCAATTGAATTACGTCCACAATACCCCAATTCCGACCCGCTAAGGCCGATTTTATCGCTAATACCCTCGTCGGAGGTGGAGTAAAGAAACCGGTTTAAAGGGCCCTTTAAATAGAAAGAAAGGCCTTCGTCGTGTGAACGTGTCCAGGCTTAGATTTAATTAGATTTAACGCTGCTAAAGTCGACCTAAACTCGTAGTGTAGAACAGGCCTAAGAAAATCTTAAACTGGGAATCTGCCTGGTGTCCTGCTTGATCACCCATTTGCCAAGCCAGCTCCTCCTCAGCATCTTGCCTGGCAGGCTATTGGGAAGTCCAGGTTCTCTGGCTCCCTGGCAGCCCAGTTGAGAGCCTGGTCTTCCAAGTTCTTCATCTTGATTCAGGACAAAACCTCAACATTTTTCACAGAAGTGAAATGGAGTTTCCTGGCCAGATCTATTTAAGAGTCTCCATCTTTCTTTTAAGTGCTTCTACTGTGTGACTAAAAGCAATGGCGCTCACACCATTGCCTAAGTGGCGATACAGTAATCCTGTTGGAAGCATCCTTCAGCCTACTGAACATGAGTCTACTTTTGGATTTTGATATCCCATTAAGTGGACAAAACCCTCATCAAGGGCAGGTGATGACCAGATCTGGACAAATGGTAAAGCTGGTGCCCGCTTTAGAGTTATATTTTGTTGTATCGTGTGTATGTGTTCAGGACACTGCAATTAGAGGTGGTGGTGGTAGAGTTATGAGGATGTTTGGTATTGTCTCTTTAAAACTGTGGTAGAAAGACAGAGGAGAGGCTGGGAGACAGGGCTGGGGAGGTTCTAAGCTGAAGTTCTACAGTGAGGCAAAAAGAGCCAGAGTAGTTTTAAGGATCATACTGTCTGCTTTATTCCAGTAAAATTCCTTGTTCGGTGTTAGAAGAGAGTGAGTCTTTCATCATTGTCACACGACAAACACCAGTGTGGGTGCTGGGGTAGAAGAACTGTGCAGGCACTTTCAGGATAGCTGGTGAACAGCATAAAGATGTGGATGGAGATGTCCTGGCTGACGTACAAATATCTGCCAATCAGCATGAGCCAAGACTATGAAGAGTCCTTCTTAAGGAGAAAGAAATCTTTGTGATTTATCATTCCCATTTATCCTGCACTGACAAACAATAAATAACAATTTACGTATGACGGAGGAGTTCAGCTTAACAACACCCTATACTTCAGAGACTTCCACTGGGAGGAAAAATGATTGTCATTCTAGAGATAGGAATACTTCCACCCCCTGGATAGGTAGTATAATGAGTAAAAAGAGAAGCCCCACTTAACGAGCAACACTATTTAAAGACAGATGATATGAAAAGAAGGAATGTAACTTGCTGTCTTTTCAGATGAGCCCATATTTAAAACATTAATTTCTGATCAGTCTAAAACAGAGAACCCACAAATGCACTTTCCCAGACAGACTATTGATTTCTGACCTACAAATTACTATCCATCAAGGAGGTTTGGTGCAAAGCACAGACTGTGGGGGGAAGAAGGTTGCAGTAGACTGGGTACTTCTCAGCTGCAATCTGCATAATGTTTAGTATTCAGTGAGTTAAAGCATGCAATGAAAGGGAACTGTCAGCGCAATCTAGAAGATATAAAGAAATGAAGGGGTGAAAAAAAGCCGTATGCTAATAATCCACTCAGTAATTAAGTGAAGATCGCTGCCAAGCGCCACTGCCACTTTCAAAGGGTAATTTGTACAGGAAATCATAGAGTCATTGTCAAATCATTTCAGGATAAAAGGAAAGTCATCAACTAAGATAAGATAAATGCTGGGTGTCTGGCAGCATGTGCCCTAGCAAATGCCTTTGCTTTTTTTTTATTTAAAAAAAACTTCCAAAAGTGGGGCTAGGAAAACTTGACAGGTTGAAATGCACATTTACTATTAATAATAGGGGTGATATATGCATAGATACATTATTAAATAGGTAACTGGAACAAAAACAATAAAATAAACCAGTTAAGAATGACTTAACTTGCAACAATCATAAATGATTTTTCAGTTAAACCCTCAATAAATTAGAGCATATTTCTTCCCCGCCCAAATCCTCTATTTTAACTAATCTGTTTTAATATTATTTTCTCACATTTAAGTCATTATCTGTGGAGAGAAAATGTTTCCCTCAGTAGAAAATTATTTACAAGAAAGAATGATTTACAGATTTATAAGCACTGGCCTTTTAAAGATCCTCTTCAGTGTCTAACTATTGCCCTATTGTTATGTTTGAAAGCCACCTCAAGTGCTGAGTCTGCAGCCACTAGGGTTGTGATGTGCTTGTATTAGCTACAGAAATGGGTATTCTATGATGCTTTAGGGCTGTATCAATTGTTTATTCAAAAACAGGTATTATTGAACAACTACATTACGTTTTTCTGCATTTTCGATGCCACTGAGCTTTCAAATTTGTGTTTTTACCCACCAATCTGTCCTGATAAAGGCCCTGATTCAACAACGTACTTCAGCATGTGCTTAACAGAATCACATAAGTGTAATCCCACTGGAATCAATTTGACTAATCAGTGTTTAAAAGGTAAACCTGTACTTCAGTGGACTGGGACCACACATGACATCTTGGCTCCACTGAACTTCCATTAATCACTGGGGCCAGGATTTCACCCGGCTACATGCCAAATATGTCCAAGCTCGAAGACTATCTAAAAAGAGTGTGACCAGATAAAAAAGGAAGGTTTTAGAATATTAGCCCTTCTCACCAGTTCTTCATTATGCTTTTTAAAAATCAATCAAACATATGGGACATATCTTATATGTAATTCTATTTATGCCACCTGATATTTAAATGATACACAGATTCACTAGGCTTGCCTAAGCAGTTTCCATTCTGTTGTTCTCCTTCACAGCGTCTTGAAACCATGTGATAAAATTAAGATTATTTCTAATCTATATGATTTTTTTAAAATTTATTCTGGGATTATTTGTTAAGGGAATTTTCTGTTCTCTATTGTACCTTTCACAGGTGAAAATAATACACATATGGATGAGTGAATGAGTGAAATACATTCATTGTTTTCAGGAAACAGAAGTGGAAAAATATTATATTGCATATACTTTATATTTTCCAAATATACTAGCTGGAATGAACAATAAACACAAGCATGAGTATCTTCAGGTGTGGTTTTGAATTTGCATATTATTTTACAGCTAAGTCAGAAATCCAAATACAGAACCCAGCACTAAGAAACAGCATGAGGATTTGTGACATTTTGTGGAGAACTCCTATTCCAATGAATGAATTTCAGCCATCTAGCTTTTATTCACCCATGACTGATACAATATAGATCAAATGATTCACATCATAAATAATTCAAGTGTAATTTAATAAAAGTTAATGACTTATATTAGAAATAGCCTTAATTTTATTTAACTGCTTCACAACATCACATCTGATAGAACACAACAGAATAGAAATGGCTTAGACAACGGTATGCAAGCTTCTGTGGATTTACTTTAATATACCCATCTTTCACATAGAGGGTACGTCAGAGTCCTTTACCAAGTAACGTGTTAAAACTTCTAGCAGCGTGGCTGGGTTGGCAAAAGGAGCAGCATTATGTGCTCAACAATTGCTCACACAGAAACAACCATCCTTCAGATGTACTTTACTGTATTTACTTTTCCTACATACATTTGATTTTGTGACATGATTAGCCTAAACTTTTATTCCAAGCAACTTTCCTCTTATCTAATATGGAATTAAAATATTTTGTTGAATATATTTCCTCATAAAGAAGATTGTATTAACTTTGTGGCAAATGGGCTTTTAAATTCATTTCGATCATCTAATTTATATTCTATTTCATAGTAAGGCTTAATTAAAAAACAAAAGATCTTCAACTGACTGTTACATAAGTAAGGTGAGTGAGCTGATCTTTGGCCCTATAATATATTACTTTGCAGTGTACAAACAAACACGAATACCTTTTCTCTTTCTGTTTTAGGGCTACAGTTATTTTGACTCAAATAGAAACAGGGACAGGACCCTGACTGTGTTTAACATACACACACAAAAAGCTTGTGTTTAGGTATTTTAGACAGTTGATAAATTCCTCTGTATGGTTCTGGTTTTTTACAAATACAGTGTAAATATATTTTGTTATGATAATATACATAGCCTCTGAAAAATGAGTGTTGTGTCAAATTGGTTTTGCAAAACAAAACAAAAAAAAGCTGTGGAAGATTCATCTGTGCTAAATTACTTTTTGATACAGTTATGTCTAGATATTAAGGTCCACATTTTCAAAAGAAGCCATTCCCAATTTTGTTTGGGCAAAACCTTGCACTTTCCACACCAAAAAGTGCCCAGCTACCCTATTTAGGTGGGGAAATGGTACTTCCATGGGAGAATTTAAGATGCATAGAAATATGTGTACACGAAACTGCAGGTGCAATTTTTTGGGGTAGGTCCAGTCCCAGTTGAAAATTTGGCTCAAAGGAACTAGGATTTTACCAAGAGTGACAGTTTGGCTAAAAGTTGAACCAACCCCAAAGCTTGTGAGATGAAATGCTGCATTCCGTAGAAATAATTATGAGTATTACAAAGACTAATTGCAATTGTATAGTGCATCTTAAGAAATGTGGCTCTAAATTCATGTAATTGTAGCAATATTTATTTTTTTCTCTTTTCAGATGCCTGTTGATATTTTCTAAATTAAGTCAAGGGAAAAAAATGACAGCATTTTAAAACATAATGTAATCTGTAAAACTAAAAGCTTTTGCTTCCCCCTTTCCCCCACCCCCAACGTATACCATATGCCAAGGCTATTCCTTAACTATAACCGACTGTTGTTACTGTAGTAATCAGTCTATGTCAGAGCAATTACTTAAAATCATCCGTCCTGGTTGTTTTTCACAATCCGCATCACACTGTGCAGAACAATGCAGCTGACAATCCAAATGGCACAGATGGAATTATCATACCTCACACACTGTCTGACTGACAGTTACCTGCGGGAAGAAGGAAGGACCCTATCATCTAAATGTTTGCTGCCAACCAGACTTCTCTGGGAACAGCTTAAAGGAGACTGTGATGGGATTGCTTTGCTGTGCCTTTGTCATTTCAGAAACACTGAAAAACATGCACAAGGCATGAAAAACAGCAATAGTGCCATTGGGGGAAGAGGTAGACATGGGCATTATATGGTTTAGCAAAATGTGTTTGATAAATCACATTCTAGGGGTTTTTAAACACTTACAATTATTTCACCTTGTGACCACATGGGTTAAAACTAGCAAAAGGTCCCCAAACCACTGAAAGCTTCCAAATCTGTATGGCAAGTAGTGGTGAGGGGAGTGGGGGTCAAAAAGTGAATCCAAATGCAGTCCTGAATACCCTGAAAATTAGTGATGTTTGATATCAAATTTTACATCTCAGGGCCATCTCTAGTTGAAATACATTAGCTCTTATCACTGTTCCTTATGTCAACATGAGCGGTGATTGCCAGAAAAATATGACATTTGAAACCTCTATCATTTTCTCTACAAATTCTCTACAAAACTATTTATTTTAGACTTGGTTTATTATACCCACATGTTCATTATCAAATTATGAACATTTCATTTTATTAAGAAATAAACTCTGTTAGAAGAGAAAGTCATGAAATATCTATTGGCATTTGAAATATGTACATATTGATTCATACATCAATACTGTACTATATTAATACTGAATAAGATACCATTTGGGGCTAGTATGTTATCTTGTTACACTTTATAAGTACGATAAATAATAAGTAACAACAAAGAGAAACACATTAGGGCTTTTTTAAAACCATGTAACAGAACAAAATTAAAAGGTGAAAAAGCCATTACACCAAAGTAAAAAAAAATTATTTCAGTTTGGTGTTGAAATTTCAAAATCTTCAGAACTTTGCAGTGGTTGAGAAAGAAAACAAAAATCAAACCCCACAACATTATCCTGTATTGTGAGCTCTGGGGTTTGGGACTCTCTCTGTTAATTATTTGTACAATAGTTGGTGTAATGGGCCCAGATCCGTGACTGGGGTCCTTAGGCGTTACTGCCACAGAAATAATAATTTTCTGATGTTTCTTATAAGTCCTGCTTCTCTCTGAGTAATGCTGGCTTGAAGCAGTCTGACTTCTGCCTCTATCTTCAGCACAGCTCAGGCCAAAGCATCTGTTTTCATGCAAGTCAGTGAAGTCTTTCGTTTCCTCCGTAATCCCCAAAGCCTGAACTGTATTCATAGTCATTTAAAAATCAGTGTAGTACAGAGGAATTAGAGAAGCAAAATAGCTACTGAAGGTTATTGGGCTTATTTTTCAAAATCTTTTCACCATAAATGACAACTGTTCATACTGGAGAGGTATTTTAAAATAGATTTCATATCTATCTGTGTGTATCTATGAATTTTACAATTGTACATGTGCTGCCCCCCCTCAATTTTAAATGCTCTAAGCTGGCAGGATTCTAAACAGTCATACAAAGGAAATATATTTTTCTCAGCAACAGAAGCACCATTAAAAAAAGCCAATTAGAAGAGATGAATTTTTATTGCAGGCTGATGATTAAATCTACATTAATCATAAACATCCACGGGCCACCAACAGGGCTTGTTTAATCATTTTCAACCATTTGTCTCTCTCTCTGCGTACTTTTCTGTTAGATTTTTCAAAAGTGCTTCCATATTTGGTGTTGGGATGTTAGAAAGTAGGAGGATACTCCTGGGTAATCAGAATTTCATGCAATATGACTCAGAAAAAAAATACATAAAAGAGCTTCTCTTAAAGATGTTTCTTTATTTGCTGGTCATGGCAGTTACCTTGTATTGTATTTGAGGCTCTTGTGGCATATGACACTGATAGTATGAAATTAACTGACGTTATATCAATCATTAAATAGCAGTTGATAATATAGAATTGGGGTGGGAGATAATTTTGACAGTGAAGTATGTAAAAGGCATACTGCTTAATAAAAAGATATTGAAAAGTCTAGCTACAGCAATCTAATGGGGATAATTTTAAATGAGAGCCTTTAAGATCAAGGGGAGATCATAAATACAATTTGTATTGACCAGCAACCTATAAAGAAAGGCTGTGAAATTGTGTTTCATTGTTAAAAGCAAGTAAATAACCTTACAGAAGAGTTCATATCTAATTGGGAGTTGGAATAATTATAGAAGATGATAAGCCAGTCAACAGAGAAATGGAATATTCAAGATGTGTGGTAACAAACACATTGATTAACATAAGTCAGGACAGCAAAGAACACAGCTTAGAAATACAGTATATAATTTATGAGCATTGAAATAATTGCGTATCAACAATAGATGTGCAAATATTCACAAAAATATAAAGCATGCAGAATTTTCCCCATGACAACGCTGTAAAAATGTTCCATTTAGCGGACAATATTCTATATAACCATGAACTATGTTGAAGGTCAGTGCAGATCCCCCTCCCCCACCGCCCCGCCCCACTCTCAGTATGCCCACGGAAGTTTACAGCAGCTTTTTGTGGGGGTATCAATGAGTTTTGAGCTAGGCTAAAGCCAAATGAGGCATGTTTTAAGGTACATAGTACTGATCTTGTTCCCTTATTGACTGAACTCCTCCTAAAAGGCCAAGAAGGTATCAAGGTGGCAGTTAAGATGCTCTAAAAGAAAAAATTACAACTTTCTGCCTCTGCTAGTCCACGTATTATTTCACATTTCTTCACACATTATAATAACTCATAGATTTTAAAACCAGAAGGTCATCTAATATGAACTAATGATCTACTGTGTCCTCGGAGTGAGATTTTGTTTTGTTGTGCCTGGATACAAGCGTGGTGATCACACCTCTATCAGTCACATTAATATGTAATTCACTCCTTTCAGATATGTATTAACATGTGCCAATGGCTGCTGCATGCTCAGAGCTGCCCAGGACAAACCATGACAGGGGATGTGGTAGCAGCTAGCTGCATAACTGATCCCACAATACTCGCATGCAGTGTTGCCAACCGCAAGTACAGGGCCGGTGCTACCATTAAGGCAAACTAGACGGTTGCTTAGGGTGCCAAGATTTGGGGGTGCCAAAAAGCGGTGGCCCCAAATTTTTTTTTACAGCATTCCGCTGCGAGCGCACGGTCGCCACTCCACTTCTCCTGCCTCCCAGACTTGCAGTGTCAATCAGCTGTTTGGCGCCACAAGCCTGGGAGGGGAGGAGAGTTAGAGTGGGGGCGGCGTGCTCGGGGAAGAGGCGGAGCAGAGGTGAGCTGGGAAGGGGAGCTGCCGCAGGGCTCCCCGGCGGGGGGGGTGTGAGCTGCCATGGGGGGGGGCGCCTCAAGGCGGGGAGCTGCCGCAGGGCTGGGGGGGGAGGCGCAAGGTGGAAGTTTCGCCTAGGGCGCGAAACTTCCTTGCACCGGCCCTGCGCAAGTATTCAAAAATC
This sequence comes from Trachemys scripta elegans, assembly GCF_013100865.1. Lineage (NCBI taxonomy): Eukaryota > Metazoa > Chordata > Testudines > Emydidae > Trachemys > Trachemys scripta. Next base: position 239,640,728 of record NC_048299.1, read on the forward strand.
AGGCATGCCAAAATCATGAGACAAACTTCAAAAAAATCAAGAGAATTTAAAAAAATAACAAATGTTGGATTTATTGAAGTGGCCTTCTTTTAGAGCCTCTGTAGAGCACTTGAAAGGTTTTCCTTGAAAGGTTAGAAAACTTTTTCTTTAAATCTAAATTAAGATTCTCACATAATCCCATGAGCTGAGGAGCTGGAGCTTTAAAAAAGTAATTAAATATCACAAGACTGATGACAAAATCATAGGCGTTTTCAACAATGCATGAGCCTCTCTCTCATCCATCTCCCAGCAAACAAATGCAGCACAGCCAATTGTTTGAGCACTCCCCAAAATCCTGCCTGTCCCTTTCTCCCAAAGTCAGTCCCCTCAGCTGCTTCCTCTTTGTACTGGAAGAGCACCTGACCTACAGGCAAATGGAAAGCAGCATAGAGAACTTCTCTACCTGCATCTGCTAGTGAGCACCCACCAAACCTGTGCTTAGCTAGTGTGTAACTAAATCAGCCTCAGCACGTCTGCACAATTCTGAAAATAGGATATGTGGGCATATCCCACTGCCATACCCGTTGCCACATCCTGCACTCTGAACAAACACCGCCACCCCCTTTGAAATCTCTGTGCATGCACATCTTCTGCTTGTGCTCCTGGATGTGCATGCAGGAAGAAATTGGCACCTATGCAAGCTTTGAGAAGATTAGCCCTTTACTTTTTACAAATGCAAATTTAAATTCTGCTGTCTCTGACAGGACCACCATAGAAAGGTTGGGTGCACCATGCCACTGTGTGCTGGCTTAATCCAAACTCTATTTCTAATGTAGCCCATCATGACAGATTGTTTCTGGAAAACACTAAGCTTTAGAAAAAAGAACGGGAGTACTTGTGGCACCTTAGAGACTAACAGATTTATTAGAGCATAAGCTTTCGTGGACTACAGCCCACTTCTTCGGATGCATATCCGAAGAAGTGGGCTGTAGTCCACGAAAGCTTATGCTCTAATAAATCTGTTAGTCTCTAAGGTGCCACAAGTACTCCTGCTCTTTTTGGGGATACAGACTAACACGGCTGCTACTCTGAAAACTAAGCTTTAGCTTGCTTCTCCACAGCCCAGGTAGAACATTGCATCTATAAGTGTAAGATAAAAATTGCGGATCGGGACAGCCATCCCCATCATAGAATGACGTGATCCTGCACAAATGAAATGGCTGCTGCACAGGCTTCTGGTTATTCCTACCTAGCTGCAGGAGTAAGACCAACACTGGCAAACGTATAGCGAAGAGTCTCACTTGAATGCTAAGGACTGCACATAAATCCATGTCTCCTCAGGTGCTCCCTATCTCTAATCGCACCATACATCCTTCAGCCTGAGCATGCAGGGATTTGTGATTTACCTCCATTCACTGAGAATGACTATGCGTAGTGCTAATCCTGCTTGTATCCACACAACCTCCATTCAAATCTTCCTGGAGGGAACCAACCCTGAGCTCTATGCGGTATACTGCATATACTGCCTGAGTAGTTGTGAGATCAAAGGCATCGTGTGTTTCTGTCCTGACAGAGGATATTTTCCAAGGCCTGGTTTTCATATAGTTATTCTTTTTCATGGAGCAGATCCTCAGCTAATGTAAATCAGAATAGCTCCATTGAAGGCAATGGAACCATGTGGATTCGCAATCACTCCTGAGACAGTGGCTGCCAGTTCATGGATTAGTCTTCCTTGGGATGCTGTGGAAGCCCTATTGCTTATGCTATTTTAAATAGAAGTGGGGCAAAACACCTAAGAATATACGTTAAGGAATGAGCATGAATTGACAAAGAGATGGAGTTGATGATCTTATAGGTCACATCTCAGAGTTGTATGAATATCTGATATCAGTAGCAACTGTAATGGCAGAACTCAGAATATCAGCTCTAGTGCAGAGAACTAATTAGGGAACTAACACACCAGGCAGGAGACTGCATAAGGAACAGTAATTAAACAAATCTGAGCTAGTTACAAAATGGCAAGTTCAGACACCGGCAGTGAGTTCAACATCATTCATACAGTGTAAAGCCCGGCAGTGTTTAGTTATGGTAGAACTCAGTTTCTTCATATTCTGCGGGGGGAACAAAATCGCAGAAGAATGGAGCAATGTGTGAAAATAAAAAACAGAAGGAGCAGACGGAAGACAATATGGTAACACATGGTTCCAAGACTTGAGAATATATTTCTTGTACTATATCCCTTTATGTTAAAATGCATTCTGTTTTTTCTGGCTCAGTGGCTCAGCTGGTACTATCGTGTAACACCCTACCACATGGCAGACCTAAGTTCACGAACAATCTTGGGCCAATAAAGAAAGGGGTTGTCACAGAGGTGGTGCTGTTAGTTTCAGTGTTGGCTAGTGCTGTGCTGGGAGTATTTCAGAGGGTGCTATAGATGGGTGTTGGGCAGCAAATGGCAAGAAGGGAGGAAAATAGTAAGTAAAGTGGGGGAAAACAGTATTTCATAAAGAAGAGGTAGATGAAAATACAGAGCTCTCATAGGCTTACCATTTTAGGAAGATGAGAACTCTTTGCTTATGATCTTCCCCAGGACAGTGGGGCCCTTGCTCAGAGGCTAGGAATCCTTTACTTAAACAATGACTTATTAAAAAATACATGATATTTTATCTGCATTATATGTTTTCTGAACATTTTATACTCCTGTATACGTAGGAAAGTGAGTTTAGATGCATGGTAAGATTGGTAAATTTAGGACTAAATTCTGGCATTAGGTCCATATATGATAAAATACTATATTCGCTGCTATGTACAAATGCTGATCTTTGGAACCCTATCATAATCTAAATAGGATTCCCCACAGAGCGGTGTGTATAGTGGGGCTAATTCATCTTCAAAAGATCACAAGGTGATGGAAAGAGGTTAGCATAAAACACAACCCAGTTGGTTCCTGACATCTTGAGCCTAGTTTACAGGAAGATCAGTCGACAGCACAACTGGCTTATACCAGCCTCATCACACATGGAGTCACAAAGACTGCAATGTACAAAAGGAACCTAAGTCCTTATTTTAGGCACTGAAGTCCCAGTTTTGGTTAATCCCCAGAGCGATTTACAACCAGTAGAAGAAGGTGTTTGGTCCCCTAAGTCGCGTGCAGGGCCTGATCAGGTAGGTGTGCTCAGAGTTCACTTACCGGATTGGGTCCTATTCAAAACCTGGAGGAGGAGGTGGTTCCAAGCTTATAACTTTTAGCCCAGTGACTAGAGTACTTGCCTGGGATGTGGGAGATGCAGGTTCAATTCCCCCCTCTCAGGCAAAGGGGGAATAGTAGTATCTGACACCTCTCAGGAAAACACCTAAACCACTGAGCTATGGGATATTCTAATGTGAGGCTCCCTCCATTTCTCCTGTTGAAGCCATTCCATTGTGGATAACTACTCAAAGAGTGATTGCAGCAGGGAGACTGGATACAGACTCTCCCACTTCCCAGGTGGGTGCCCTAACCACTGGGATGCTGAGTCACCCTCTCTCTCTGGCTTAATGACTATTTAAGTATTTATCCACAGCAGAACAGTCCGTAGACCAGTGAGTGAGAGAATATGACTCTGTAGTCCAATTATTAGAGCCCCCACCTGGTAGGTGGGAGACCCTAGGTCCAGTCCCTCTGCTCCAATCACTCTTTCATTATTTAGCCACAGTGGAACAGCTTCAACAGGAGAGACTGAGGGTGCACCTCATATCAGAGTATCCTATAGGCCAGTGGGCAAGACACTTAGCTGAGAAGTGGGAGGCCACTGTTTAATTCCAGTTCCTCCTCTCAGGCAGAAGGGGGAGAAAGATTATGGGCACTTGCCACTGGGCTAAAAGTTATGATGTGGGCATCACTATCATCATCTTCTCTGGCTGGCTACTTGCCAAACACACAGGCACCAAACTCCTGGCTGTGAGTTGCTAAGCAGAATTAGGTGCCTCCCTGAAGCCTGGATTTAGGGAGAGGGGTGGGGCTTAGCACACACCTCTCTGCTTAGCATCTGTCATTGGCTAGCTTTTGTGAGGAGCTGCCTAGCATGCCAGCTTTTGTGAATGACAGCCTACTGCACCTTTCTCTCTCTATTTGTCTGTCCCTCCCCACTCATGTATAGAGAGCCTAGGTGTCTAACTCAGGCTTTATGAAATGCAGTGTTGTTCCTGCGATTTTCTAGGTGCCTAAAAGTTAGGGATTGTGTTACCCCAACTAACTCCTTTTGTGCAGTCAGCCCTAAGGGTACGTCTACACAGCAATTAAACACCCGCACTGGGCCAGATCAGCTAACTCAGGCTCATGGCATACGGGCTGTAAAACTGTAGTGTAGATGTGCAGGCTTGGGTTGGAGCTTGAGCTCTGAGATCCTGCAACTGCGGAGGGTCCCAGAGCCTGGGCTCCAGCCTGAGCCCAAATGTCTACACCACAACTTTACAGCCCTGCTTGCCCAAGTCAGCTGACACAAGCCAGCTGCAGGTGTTTAATTCCAGTGTAGATGTACACTAATAGTACAAACATTAGCGTGTACTTAAGTCTGACCATGTTTTGAGTAGTATGGATCTAGAAACACCACCTACACCCAGGCCCCTCAATGAGACCACACTGCAGGCACAGGAGAAATCAAATTAATTCCTGCTGTCCTCCTTGACTGAAGAGATCTGTTGACAATTGAGAAAGCAGTATGCAGCTTTCTGATCCCTTATTTACTTTGGTTGTGTAATATTTTGGTGAGTAAATTTGATGCAAATGCTGTATAAATGTTGCATGTACAGTACAGCTCTAAATAGTAAGATTTTCCTGTACAATCAGCTCAGATTTCTCACATTAGCCAATTTGTTTTTGGCTCCATGTTTGGCAATGTATTCATACATATACATTAGTCCAAAAATATTACAGGACATTTTTTGTCAACAGTCTCTCTCACAAAAGTAATCACTTTTGTAAGAACAAAAACATTGTTCTTCAGAACCAAGATATATCTATTTCAAAGATAACTTTCCCACCCCCCCAATTAAAAAGGCCACTTATATATGTTGTGAGCTACCACTCATAATAAAGCATATTTTTTCAAAAAATAGAGGGCCTATGTCACAATGGGTAAATTAGATACCAAGTTATAATTAAGAAGAATTTAAATTCTACATACAATTACGATTGATCATGTCAGGAAAACAAGCACTGTTTATAGTGTGAGGAGGACCAGTATATTTGCTTTGCCAGAACGGGGACAGTGCCTCTTGTAGTTACTGTTCCATTTCCTTTAAGTGCTGCTGCAAAAACAAAGGGAGAAAGCCCTCTAATGCAAAATTGCAAATGTAACTTTTGATTGTTGTGATTTATTTTTAATTATCCTTTTCTCCTTTTGTCTTAATTGGACAGAGCCAGTCAAAACTTGTTCTGTGCAATTAAGAGCAGTTACATGCATAGAAAATGGAGACCTATTTTAAGTTTCATGTGGACTGACTCATAGTTCAGTGCGTTCCATGAAAATTAGAGCAAGAAAAATATTTTAAAAAGCTAATGAGTTTTAGTAAAAATACCCTCCACCAAATGATGTGCTGGGAAATTTTACACATTCATTTAAAATGGTATTGAGATTTTTGCAGAGCAGATAATAGATTAGAAAAGAATGTTTTGTACTTAACGGGCGTTCAAACTCTCATAAGGGAGCATGTTATCAAATCCTCTTAAAAATCCATTCTGAAGTTTGAACTATTTATTTCCAAGGCAACTAAACAAATATTTTCCAAATAACTCATACATTCAGCTCAGATGGGGGCTAATTTTGTACAGTACTTGTTAATTTCATACCTCTTGCAAATACAATTGGCACTTAGCAGAGGTAACAATACACTTTCCAATAGTTTATGTAACAAAAACGCTGTACTGTGAAGTCTCCACTAAAGCACCTGCACAATGCCCATTAGTGTTAATAGGGGCTTGGGAGAACATGTCCAATGCCTCCATAAAAGGCCACATGCAGCTTAGAATATATGTGTAAAACAATAATAAATTAGCAAACCAGTTTGAGAATAATAGTTTGAAATGAACCCAAATCCACATATTGGGAGTTTTGGTGGTTTCCTATTACACGATGGGCTTATTTTTCTTATGCCCTTGTTTGGGCACGCAGGGGTGGGGGGAAATGAGTGAGAATCCCTCTGCCCCATTGCATGGAAGCACAAGCAAGGAGCAGCCCTGAGGAGATTTTGCCTGCTTGAAAAACAGTCTCTCCTATGGCACTGCTGGGCAGTATGACTACACATCCTGCTTTAAAAGCCACAGTCTAGCCCTTGTGTTGGCAAAAATCATTTAGGGCAATGCTCATTTTTGTAGGGATGAGTCACATTGTTTGGGATAAAGTAAGAATCCTGAAGCACAAACTTTGCTCAAAACTCAAATGAATCTTCTTTCTGATACTTGAGAAATTCTAGTTAGATTTTTTTTTCAATGGTTTTTCATTTCTGTGCAGCTTTGACTCCTCTAGGCTCCAATTAGGACTAGAAACAAGCAGCAAATAATTCTATCACAGCCCTCCTCCACTTAAAAGGTAGTTCATAAAAAAATCATTTTGAACAACCAGAAGTTGGTTTTTCTAAACACTCTGTCTTTTCTGAAATCCTGTTGGTCCTAAAATGTTCGTCTTTTTGCAAGCGTCCTGTGCTGAGGTCCAGTTTATAGAAAGGCCTTGTTCAGAATGTGTGAATTTCCATCAAGTCAGCCAAAATGTGAACTTGAACATTGGCTCCTCTCCAGTCCTAAATAAAGCTGTGTGAGACCTGCCAAGCAATCAGTCTCGCTCTTTTTAAAAGTCTGCAATAGTTGCACCTTTCACCTTGCTCTTGTTAATTTCTTGCCATCCCAGAGCTTCGAGGATCTCCTTCCTTTAGCAAATAGATTTTTGTCCCACCAGCCATGTATCCTTCCTCTGCTCTTATTCTCTCTGACTACTCCTTAAGTCCCAATGGAACTTTCACAAAGGTTCTCCCACATCTGATTTTGTTACTTAATTTACTTTTAAACTGCCTTTTTTGTGCCATTTTTCCTGCTTCTCACTTGGTCTGTCCTCTTCCCTTTCTTTAGAACACCTACAATAAAGATGGTGCACCATAAGAAATGCCTTTTGATAACCCTCATTGTAATAGAGGCCTATTGTATTTTTATGGTCTACCTTGAAGTTTGGAATTTGGAGTTTGGGCAAAAATCTCAATACGGCTCTACTCTTAATTCATGAGATAATTGAGTCATATTCAAGTGTAAATAGTAATTGGCTCCTGTGGACAGATTAATAAAAAAGACACGGTGACTATCTTATTTTTCCTTACAAGGGCCTTGAAATTTCATCTCATGAATAGCTTTCACAATGACAAGATTTTTCAGGCAGAGCAGCAGAGCATGTGTTTCTTGGGACTGATGATGGATTATAGGAGAATGAGTAAATTAGAGCAATAACAGTCTAGACACTATGGCTCTTGTAGACACATACCCACTGTTACATGTTGCAGAGGAGACATAAGGGCTCCCAGGACATTAACCTGTGTATGTCCCACAGCCAAGAGTGCCAGAAAAGATAAGGAAGGAGAGAAAAGGGAAGGAAAACAAAGCGAGGGATGAGCAGAAGACTAGATTTGTCTTTTCTTGGTTCTTTTCATGCATCAGAAATCATCAATACCCTATTTCCGAGAATTAAGCTTCCATATTGCTGCAGGGAAGAAAGCACTTTGCTGTGTACATTTTCCAAAGGAAACACTTCCTACCAGGGACTCAGACAAAGTGAAATCTGTGTTTTCAAACTTACCATCTTCCCTATTAATGCACCTAAATCCTAGTCTTCAGCAGTCACCATGTTCTGGCCCTAGATCTATATTTAAGTCAACAAATAAACATGAGGATAAGATCTCCAAACACATTTTCACTTGTGATCTAATCCAGGACTTGAATGCAGATCTCTGGCTATCAGAGGTTAGTGAGCTAACTCATTTTGAGCCTACTCCTGGCTCCTATTATAGTCAATGTCAACCCTTCTCTCCCAAGCCCCAATGAATTTAAATGGGCTTTTTATTTTTTTAAGGCTACATCTACACTACAGCCAGGATTGATGCTCTGAGATCGATCCACCGGTGGTCGATTTAGCAGGTCTAGCAAAGAGATCCCTTCCAACCCTGATATTCTATGATTCTATGACAGCAGATCGCTCTCCAGTCAACCCCTGTACTCTACCCCCGACAAGAAGAGTAAGGTAAGTCGATGGGAGAGTTTCTCCTGTCGACCTCCACGGTGTAGACCCTGCGGTAACTTGACCTAAGGTACGTAGACTCCAGCTATGTTATTCACGTAGCTGGAGTTGCATAGCGTAGGTCAACTTACTTAGTGTAGACAAACTCTAAATCTCTCTCTCTGTTTTAGGCAGGCACACCATTTTCTTCTACTTACAGATTGATTTAGAATATATCTACCATGATAACTGGACTACAAAGGAAATTACAGATGAGCCTGAGCCAGTCACACAGGTTCTAAACACCCCTACATTTTGGACAGCTAAGGAAATGAACTTAAAATCTAAATAGCCCAGTTGACCTCTCTCTCTTAAAACTTGACAACAACTAGGCAAGTTGGTGCACTGTAACTGCTACTGATCGGTATTATCTCATTGTGCTGCTCCCATCTCTTTATCCCATCTGCAACTAGATATTAGCTCTCATCTTTTACACAGATTGTAAAGCTCTTCAGGGCAGGGACCACTCTTTGTTAGGAGTTTGTACAATGCCTAGCACAGTGCACTCTGATCCATTACTTGGATTTCTAGGCATTCCTGCAGTACAAATAAATAATCTCTGTAATGCACCAGAACAAAATCCTGGATCTAAAAATCCTGAAGGTGTTAGATTAGTTTCAGATCTGAATTTTTTGCCTTGATCCATCTGTAAATGGAATGTTTCAAGTACCCTGTAGTTAATTCTAAATTAAACTATACATTATTTAATTCAAACATTATTTACAAAATAGGAGCTGATTCAGAAAAGTACTAAAGCACTTGGTTAACTTTAAGCAAGTGCTTAAATGCTTTCCTGAAAAGAGATGCTCTACCTGAATTGAGGCCTAAGTTAATGCTAGGGCTGATTGAAAAAAATGAAAATTTCACAACATTCAGTATTGTGAAATTGTTTTCAATGAAAGGATTAGAGGTGGAATCATTGTTATATTTTTGAACATTTCAACGATTTTAAAAAATATTTTTTTAAAAATGATCAAGTGTCATCAAAATGCTTTAAAACATTTTTTGTTTACTGAACACTGGAGTTTTGGGTACATTTTTGATATATGTTTTTAAATAGAAAAATGTATTTTTTTTTTGTGAAACATGAAACATTTCAGCAATGTTGACCATTTTATGTGAAAAAAAATTTTTTTTTTTTTTAAGGCCATTATTTTTCCTGAAAAATCTTCAACCAGCCTCTAGTTGTAGCTTAACTGGTAGTTAGGTCAATTGTATTGGTATGGGGGCATGACAAAGCTGACAGGCAAAATAAATACAAAGGAGTGTAAGGGGTACCAAACCACCCTGGTGGGGCTCATTGTATACTTTAATCCTATATTAACTACATAACGGGGTTAAACAAAGAATTGCGTACGTTTATAAAGGATAGGTCCATCAATGGTTATTAGCCAAGGTGGTGAGAGATGCAACCACATACTCTGGGTGTCCCTAAGCCACTGACTGCCAGAAGCTGGGACTGGATGACAGGGGATGGATCACTCAGAATCGCCCTGTTCTGTTCATCGATCTGACCCAATATGGCCGTTCTTATGTTCACTTAAAAATGTCCACTTATTTTGGATGCCTTATATGTGATGCTTATGAACCGGTTTTCACGGGTGCTCAGCACTTGCAACTGTTACTGATTTCAATATGTAATATATGCTCAGGACTTCTGAAAATCAAGTTTCTCAAGTTGGGCACCCACAGTGGGTGAAAAGGGTTGAAAATGTAGGCCTCTCCTCTAAATACAGGGTCAGGTGCCAAATTGTTCTCTGAATGCATGCTGTGATGTTGGAGTGGTAACTGTATGACTATGGCTCCTACTTCTTGTTTATAGGCAACTTCCAGAAAAAACTAGAGAGAGATTAAAATTGGTTCTCTTTATACTGGGCGTGTTCCCAACGGACGTCAGGTCAAAGAGATAAGACATTTGCTCCATCTCCGTGTATGTAGCCAGAGTCAACAGGGAAAATAGCAATGAAAATAATAAATAATTCTATGGCACCCCAGACCTGCTTTTCTGCCTATACCAGTGACCATGCCATGGCAAGAGGCATTTCAACCTTACTTAATAGCAAAGAATACTTAAATGTGAGACAAAAAGCTATTTTACTTCATTGCTTAGAGGCAGAAGGACAAAGAATTTACTGTGCACTCATCCTAGCTGTCGCTATAGAGGCTCCTACAGAATAAACAATTGCACTGAAAACACTACAGCAGCATTTCCAACCAATTGTTAATGTTTTGGTGAATGTTACAAATTTAAGATGCAGAACACAGGGTATAGATGAGCCTTTACACAGTTATTTGGCTGCTCTGAGAGCATGTGAATTTGGTACCATGCAGGACAAAATGTGAAGAGCTCAACAAGAGGAGAAATCTCCTGTTCTGTGTATTTGGGAACAATTACTGCTAAAAAACCCCAACGCTCGACCCACATACATCAGTGGATATTGCCTGCAGCTCTGAGCCTGCAATAAGAGATGCAAAGGTTACAGGACAGCAGGATTTTCTCAGCATGCTACACTGGTACATATTGTTTTACATAAGCTCCAATCCACCGAAGAACAATACTATTCAGTACTTTCGTTTTCAGAGTGGGTGACAGGAACATATTCGCAATTTACAGCAGGTGCCCAGCCAAGTCAACAAAGCGCAAACTATGCAATAAAAAACAATATATATATATATATATAATATATATATAAAGGTCACTTTGCCAGGGTATGCCGCCCCAGCAAGTTTCAACACCTTACAGATCTGAATCACCTACACATACCTGACTCCAATAACTGGTGTGATTCTGTGCTCAACACATAATTATTAAAAGAAGCTCTGCATTGCCTCCTGGATATTAATGGACAAACTTATCAAATGCTTGTTGACACTAGTCCAATAACTGTTATTACACTTGTATCGTTGTACAGGAAAAATATCAGCATACTCACTCATTACCTCCAAATATACACCTGTGTTTGCACTAAAACGCCACTTCTCCTAGCAGGCTTTTTTGCAGCAGCATTACAGTTTAACGGTCATTTTGTTGAAGGGTCCCAAGATACCCGCTCACTTGGCTCCCTGTGGATCAAATGGTCACGTGGCTCCTCAGAAGGGTGCTGAATCCTGGATCTCTTTTTCTATGAGGATGAGGGAAGACAGAGAGGGGGAAAGCGCCCTGTGATGAATTGATAGGAGATTATGTACATGAAACCCATTACTGTAAAACATGTGTATCTCTGGGGACCTGAAGAGCCTGTTCATCAAGACAAAAGGACACAAAGCATGCCATTTCCCTTATGTTTTCATGCAGTGTTAATGCTTGTTTACATGGGGAAGTTAGTGCGGAGTAAGCTAGGCTATGAATTTTAGGGCTAGTCTACACTGAAGCACTACAGCAGCACGGCTGCACTGATGCAGCTGCGTCGCTGTTGCTGTCTCATGAAGACGCTGTATGCTGATGGGAGAGAGCTCTCCCATTGGCATAATAAAACCACCTCTGAGAGCGGCAGTAGCTATGTCAACGGGAGAAGCTCTCCTGCTGCCCACAGCGCTGTCCACACCGGCGCTTAGGTGTGTATAACTTACGTCGCTTGGGGGTGTGTGGCTTATTCACACCTCTAAGCGACAAACTATATTGACATAACCTGTAGTGTAGACAAGCACTAAAGCACGCTTGTTACCCTGCATTAACTCCGCATGTGGACACTGTGCACTAAAAGTGCCTTTCTGTGGTTTACTTTAGTACCTGAAGTACAGAAAGGCACTTTTAGTGCACAGTAAGAGTGCCCACATGGGGAGTTAGCAGAACGTAGCTAGTGAGCTGTAAAATCACACTTTAGCTTACTCTGCACTAATTTCCCTTGTAGACAAGCCCATAACAACACCTAGAAGGAGGAGAACTTCTAGCTTCCAGACATGAGAATCTTAGCTCTGGGCAATGTCTATTCTGGAGATTTTAGCCATCACTGGCCAGCAACTCATGTAGCTGTACTGGTGCAAACCCTTAATACAGCTACTGTACACCAGTGGAGCTTTGCCCTGCTAGAAACTGGACTACACTGGATCAGTGCAAACAATGGCTTTACAGTGGCTTTGCCTGTCTACACTACAGGTTTGCTCCTGCCTGGCAATGGTTGTAACTGAGCCAAATCCTCAGCAGAGAGAAAACATTACTTTGTTTAGCAAGTTTCCTTCATATGATGCAACACATTAATATTCATATTGTGCTACTTCTACATTCCTCTGTAATCTTAGCAAAAACAACAGCAAGGTCGTCAGCACTAATGTGATGAGAAACTGCTCAACACTGTGATAGATCCTTTTTGGCACAACCCCTACCCCCCAAACCTGATAGAGCTTTTTGGTTCCTTTTTTGAAGTCACTTTCTTCCCAGCAACAGAAGAAAGAGGGTGCCACTGGGCAGAAAAATATTTGACTCCACCCCAGAAATTGCTCCTGCTACCTTGGCTATTGCCCATCCAATGCAAAATATATAGAGGAAGTTAATCTGTTAAGCACTTTGAGAATTACCCAGCTGAAGAATCTATAGGAAGAAATGATGTGTTGCTAGAGAGATCAAACTGAAGGGTCACTGTGCCCTTTTATCTGTATATCCAATAATTACTAAACCAAAATAATAGCTGAAGAGGTGACAATTTTAATTGCTGTTCCCATAGGATGAGCTGGGGCAAGAGAATGGCAAACACTTTAAAATGATGGTAAGCAAGAAGGACCTTGAACTGAAAGGTTAGCAGAGCAAAAGAGAAATATCTATTTAAAACAATGCAATGGTTGTACTGCATGACAAATGAATGATGGATAGAGGTGGGAAAATGGGATTCTTATGTATGTATGGAGCAATGTGATGTGCAAGACAATGAGGAGAACCCTAATCCTTGGATGGGAAAGTAGGTCAAATTCTCTTTTGCTGGTTCATGGAGTCTGTTCCATTTGCCCAGAATGGAGTAGCTGTAAGATATAGTCAAGACTGCACTGGCACTATGACAATAGAGACCCTGGTCATACACTCTCCCTACCCAGCACAGCCCATGTTTCAGTCTGCACTGGCTCCCTAACAGTGCCTTGGGCCATTTTATATCAGTGTGTCCTGCCACTACTAAATGCCTTCTCCAGGGTTTCTCTAAAGTTCATCTATTTACACAAGCTTTCCAGCATGCCCTGAAGGTCAACTGGTTTCTTGGACCAGCGGGGGGATGGGGCTCCAGAATTGTGGACCCTTCACTGAATATGTCCTTCCTGCCACACCCAGATATTTAAATCAGAAGACTATTAGCTTGATCACCTCAGCTGATATCAATAGTGAGTATAGAACAGAGATAGTCTCTGAAGACAAGCATCTAATAATAGAGACAGTTTGGTAAGGCATATTATAATTTTTCAAATTAAGATTTTTTTCATAGGTTAAACTGTGTCTGTCTGCTGGAAGCACAATAGAGAGGGGAGATGAAAAAACAATTAGCCACTTGTGACTTGAAACTGTAGAATATTGTATCTGAATATATTTTGATGGCTCTTAATTAGCTAAGGAAATTGTGTATGGTTTTAAGTATTTGCAGTTACTCGATGTACTGTATTTCTATAGTAAGGATGGGGAAGTACAAGAATGGTGAGGCCATCTTATCTCTTCTTCTTGGGTAAAAGTGGGAAGCTTTCAAAAGCCACCACTGTACATTATGTTTCAGTACCACTCGCTCTGGGCCTGATGCTGCAAGTACTTAAGGCCTCCTCTGAAGACCATCGAAAGCAATCAGAGTCTTCTCATTGACTTCAGTGAGCTTTGGATTGGGCTCTTAGGGGCAAATTTTCACAGGTATTTAGGAATCTAAAGATAAACACCTAATGGGATTTTCAGAAGCACCTAAACACGTTAGCTATTGAACTCTCACTGACTTATCACTTGCTTAGGAGAGGAGTCCCTCCAGGCACCAATCTACGTATTTAGGCACCTAAAGACTTTTGAAAATCTGGCCCTTAGTGACTAAGGGCTTGGCTACGCTTGCAAGTTAGAGTGCATTAAAGCAGCACTGGGCACCTTAGCTCACTACCTGTCCACACTGGCAAGGCACGTAGAGCGCTCTGACTCCAGGGCTAGAGCGCTCCTGGAACTCCACCTCAGCGAGAAGATTAAGACTTGGTGTGCATTGGCTGAAACACCCGGGCGTCAGTGTGAACGAGGTGTTGCATTACTGCACTCTGATCCGCCTCCAGAAACGTCCCATAATCCCCTTAAATCAAGTGTCAAGTATCAGAGGGGTAACCTTGTTAGTCTAGATCTGTAAAAAGCAACAAAGAGTCCTGTTGCACCATATAAACTAACATACGTATTGGAGCATAAGCTTTTGTGGGTGAATACCCACTTTGTCAGATGCATGTGGCCACTCTTGTCATTGTTTTGTAATCACTGCAGGAATATGTCCTTTGAAAGCTCTGTTTCTGACAGCTGGCATGCTTATCTGCTCCGAGACAAAGCAACCATTACTGTGGAATGCTTTGTGTGAGAGAGAGGTGGGTGTGGGGGGGAGGGGTTCGCTGCTGTCTGAACTTACAAGACAGCATGCTGACATGCTCTCAGCCCCCCCAAAACCCACTCTCTCCTCCCACATACACACAACACACTCCCTGTCACACTCCATCCCACCTCCTCCATTTGAAAAGCATGTTGCAGCCACTTGCATGCTGGGATAGCTACCACAATGCACTGCTCTCTGTGGCTGTTGCAAGAGCTGCTAATGTGGCCACGCCAGTGCGCTGTCAGCTGTCAGTGTGGACAGACTGCAGCGCTTTCCCTACTGGGCTCTCCGAAGGCTGGTTTAACTCAAAGCGCTCTACATCTGCAAGTGTAACCATGCCCTAAGGTAAAGCTCCCATTCAAATCAATGTGAACTTTACCTGAATATGTGCTGCAGGATCATATCAAATCAGTGACTCTTAAGAGCCTATATCACTTCTGAAAATGAGATTCAGGCTCCTAAATCAGTAAACCGCTGCAACACTGAGTGCCACAAGGCCTAAAATACCTTTAAAAATATGAACCAAAGGCTAAGTCCTGTCCCAAACCAAACAGTCCCATTCTATGAGATTATATACTTAAGGTCAGATTTTCAAAAGAGCTCCCCACTTAAATGGAAGCTCAGCACTTGAAAATCTGGCCCTAAATTTGGCTCTTTAACTATTTCTCACTTTATTCCATGCCTTATAGCACTTTGTGAAAGCATTTTTTAACATGGCCAGAAAGTGCTAAAGTGCTCTTCCTCAACCAAGCATCCTACATCTAGCTACTTGAATCTACTTAGGGCCTGATTCAAAGCCCATTGAAGTTGATGGAAATACTGCCAGAGCTGCCGCAGTCTAAAATAGAAAGACAACAATAATCTCTGAGCCTTCCTGCAGTCCCCAGCCTCCTTCACTACACTCCTTCAAAATTTGCTAAAAATGAGGCAGGGGTCCTACAGACAACATCCTCCTTCACTACACAAGTCTGATTCATCTCCAGAGTCCCATCCATCCTGGCCACTGAATGACGCAAGGGTTCTGTGGGAAAAAAATAGCATGTGATCATGTAATTAAAGATTGTCATAATACATATGCACAGATTGGCTGAATTAAGGTTGCACAGGCATTTCCTAATGTTTGAGTGCTTGACTTTGCAACCTTAATAACATTATTTTTATATAGTTTTTGTGGAGAGTAATATGTAGATAAAATAGTTCAGACAGAGAGAGAGAGAGAGAGGGAGAGAGTAAAAGGAAAAGGATACTCCAGGCTGTTTCTAGTCAAAGAGCAAGATGCTTTCTTGTTTCACTTCAAGTGCAAAGATGTTTAAGTTGAGAATAAGACTTATGCTTTGAAGGGAAGGAAGGATGCCTTTGACTTTCCTAAAGAAAACAGAGTGCCTTCAGTTGTGGAGATTGATTTTTCCTTTCTGAATATTAATAGTGCATTGTATGTCTCTGGCTGCCTTTTGGCCTTTTCCATCCTAGAGGTGCATGTTGAATTGAGAAAGCCAAGAATCAAAAGATTTGCTGCTGAACTTGCAGATGTGTGTTTAACAAAAAATATGAACATTTCTAATTTTGATGCTTAGCTAATTAGTTTATTGTATGTATATCTCATTTCCTTCACAGAAATTATACCCAAAAGGCCAGGGCCGGCTCCAGGGTTTTGGCCGCCCCAAGCAGGCAAAAAAAAAAAAGCTGTGATCGTGATCTGCGGTGGCAATTCGGCGGGAGGTCCCTTTGCTCCAAGCGGGAGTGAGGGACCGTCCGCCGAATTGCTGCCGAATAGCTGGACGTGCCGCCCCCTTCCGGAATGGCCGCCCCAAGCACCTGCTTGCCAGGCTGGTGCCTGGAGCCGGCCCTGCAAAAGGTAGGACCTGACTTTGCATCTGACTTACATCAGGTAGTGTGAACTCATGCAGACAATGGACTGCTCATGTAAGTGTTGCTCAGACTGCAGAACTAGATCCTTAGTAAGCATCTCTCCATCTAGTTGTGGATGCTACTAAATTTTTTTAAAGCACATGAAAAGAAGTATAGGCTAAGAAGGAGAAAGAAAAATGTATTTATAGAAAAAGAGCATGTTGGATTACCTTGGGTCTCTCTTGTACTTCCACTCAATCGATGTCTGAAGGAGAGAGAATATTCTCTGGCAGCAGTAATTTTTTTGTTAACACTTTAATTATTTGTAGCAATCCCTGACTGCTTCTTGTTCACCCAGTAGCATTCACACATTAGAGCAATGGTTCAGTGAAAGGAAGAAACAATGCTTCTACAGCGTGGTGCTGTCATGCTATACAGCGGCAATTTTTAAGCTTTAAACTATTCCTATATATTGTTCCAAATAAAAAGTTATAGAAGCTGCCTTTTCTTGCCATTTCCCACTAATTTTTGAACTGTGCTTCTTTGGCCTTCATGTTAGTGATAGTCAAACATATAATGGTGCAGAACATATAGGAAACTGAGGCACGGAAATGCGATGTGACTTTCATACAGTCACCCAATAAGCCAGCAGCAGAGCCAGTAAGGAATAGAATCCAGGTCTCCTGAGTCCCAGTGCAGAGCTCCATCCACTAGGACATACTGCTACTGCTTCTTTTAAAGACTTCCTCTTGGGAGAGTCCTAAGACCTGTCTATCAGAAAGGGTCTCTCCATGATGTGAGTGACTGTCTCTCTTCCAGAATTGAACCAAAAATTGGAAGCCTTACCTAAAAGTGAAGAACAATGGAAGGAAAGCTGAAGTTCCTCCTTAGAAATTTAAGCAAGACATTAGGTTATATGTGATTCTGAAAAATAACTTCCCGTATTTTGATATGATAAATTCAAGGCTTAAATTTGCTATGCCAAATTATTTAAATATACTTCATGTATACTGCAGTGTCAGGAAGTGCCCCATAGACAGATAGTGGTACTTGGAAAAAATCAATATTTATTATAAATTTAACTGGAAAAATTGAAAAGATTGTCTATAAAGCACAAGTGCCTACTAACATTTCCTATGTTTGTGTGATACTCTCAAGGGTGTTATTAATATAGTGCATCAAGAGAATGATGCATTGTTTATGTAATTATAGAAATGTAGCCAAATCTTTTCTCTCTCCTCTAAAATGGCAGCAACAGTTAGCCACAGATGATGGATCATTTTCAAACCACTGCAGTGAAGAATATAAATTTTCTGAAGTAATGTACTAATTGGTAATGCAGACCATCTCCCAGCTGTGCCCCAATGCTGAGTGCTGGAAAATCCAAACTCCTAGGTCTGGAAAGGGTAATGCAACAAAAACCTGTTATCATGTAGTAATTGAGGTCCAAGATTTACAGCCATGTCATAAATGTGATGCATCCTAATGCAAAAGGCTAAAGTAACTCAGTCTCTACACTGTGGCAGGGGTATTGGAAGTTTATTAGTACTCTATGGCCTAGTGAACTCATTCACTCAATGCACACTGAATTTATGAAGGGTTGAATATAGCTTTTAAATAACTAAAGTTGCACAATTTATTTTCCTTCAGCAACCAACCTTGTTGTCACCAGTGTTGTGACTTACTTAATTTAGCTCGTAACATGTTTTCAGTTGAATACAGAAAGTTTTTCTCCATGAACTCTGTAAGCTCTCTCTTTCCCACTTGGAAGACAAGAATTAAAAACGCAGCAAGCACAATGTATTACTATTCACACACATGCCCTTTCAGTAAAGTTTTCCGTATCTCCTTTTAAAGCAATAGAGGTCCAGATTTTGACCTCAGTTATATTGCTGCAGCTCCACTGACTGTGATGGAATTGCTCCTGATTATCTTGGGGTAGCTGTTAACAGAATCTGGCCTGGTTTCTCCATCTTTAATATTTGGGACTGACTATAGATGCAAATTCACACTGCAATGAAGCATATTAAAAGCGGTGTTTCACTACCTCGCAAAGAAGACTTTTCAGAGACTCATGGAACTAAAAAATAAGAAGTATATTGGCAGAACTCACCATATAAGAGGAAAAACTTGTGATGAAAAACAGAAGTATTAACTTGACATCTCATGGTGCTCCACTATAGAACTGAACAATTATAGAGCAGAGATTTTTCAAATCTTTTTGAGCCCCAAAACAAACATGACTCACCATTCCTGCACAGTTAATTCTGCAAATTTGTAACCAATACTAGATTTATGACAAGAGCTCAAAGCTGGCTCTAATTATTTCTGTTACAGTAGATATGCTTCTTTCTTACTCTTGCATATTTAAGGAGTCCGCTAGTCTAATCAGTGAATAAATTTGCTGGGCCAGAATCTGATTTCACTTACACAGATATAGACCAAGAGTAATTCCATTGTCTTTAGGGGATTACCATGATTTACTTTGGCATAAAAAAAAAAAAAAAAGAATCTGATCCACTTTGATTACCTTTCCAGTATTTTGTTCTAGCATAGAAAAAGTAGGCTTCTGGATCTTTTTAAAGTGTTTGGTTAATGAACTGTATGTAATAAAGACACATACAACACAAAAGATTGCCTGTTGATTGGTGCATGGGGGTGCTGCTTACACAAACAGATTGGAGCTAAGTTAAAAGTACATTTTAGGACCATATATCTAGACAGGTTAAGGGAGAGGCATGCATTGCAGGTCATGCTGTGATACGGAAGCCACAGCTTTCCATAATTGTGGCATTACTTGCCTCAATTTAAATGTCATAAATGCATCCAAGTAGAGTGTCCAGTATTTTGCACTGCACACATCTTTCTTTTATTTCACGTACTCTTATGCAACTTATTTCATCTGGATAGTGTAGGCAGCATGATGGAGAGTTGCAGCAGCAAAAAGGAGAGCAGGTTTCTCAAAGCATGAGATCTTCCAGTGGGAAACTCTTGAAAATGGCAAAGCTGGCAGCAATTTCTGAGAAAACTCAAGAGTTTGCACAGACACAAGAATAGAAATCAAGGAATGTGAACCCCAAGGTCTCAGCTATTCTAGTTAAAGGGCCTAATTATATAGAACAAAAAGAACCATATTCGACTTACGGGAGTAGATTGCTTGTTCAACCTTTAAACTCCCTTTTTTTCCTCCCATTGGGATTTGGCTACTTTTTCCGACCCAAATCCCTTTTAAATGATTTTTCACTCTTGTATAATGTTCTTATTTTTTCGTTAAAGCAAAGGTACCGCTGGGAAATTTGTAGGCCTTCCTCTAAAGGTTTCATAACAGACGATAAATATCTTTGATAGGCAGCCTGGAACTTAAAACCCAGGAATGAAAGTTTGCTACTAGTTGGATGCTCTGCTCTGAAACCAGTAGCCAAGACCAGTTGAAAGCCTACCCATCTGCAGCATTCATTGTAGACTGCAGAGTTATTTAGACCCAGATTTTTAAAGGTATTTAGGAGTTGCTGATTGACCGCAAATGGGATTTAGGCTTCCAAGTGCCTAAATCCCTTTTGAAAATCAGACAGGCTCCTAAATCAGTTAAGTGTTGCAACGCCCTGTGCAGCAATTCTCAGATTTTTAAAGGTATTTAGGCCTTTGTAAGGGATAGTCAAAACACTTACCTGCTTAAGAGGAGTGGCAGTAAAAGTAACAAGCTGAAACCTCACAGATGTGGAAGGAAGAGAATATGAATATGTCATTTCCCGGTCCTCCCTCCTCCAAACAACTCAGGGTCCCTACCCCCAACTCACTCCCTCTGATCCCCAGCATTTGATTCCTCCCTGTGTCATCATCCCACATAAGGTGAGTGGAAACTTCAATGTATAGTCCAACATCAAAGCCAAAAACTGGAGCTGAAGCTGAAGAGCTATGTTTGCTTCCTATTTAATCCAAGCAGCATCCTCATCTGAAATCAGTGTTGCCTTGTTCCTCTTGTTTTTTAAGGGCAAGTTTGTATGCTGCATACTTTATAAAATATAAAATGCCCCAGTTCAAGCTCAAAGGAGGATGAAAGGAATAAGAAAAGGAAAAATAGAGAGGCAGCTGAGTCTAAAATATATGGAGAGAATTTCGTCCCCAGGTGTTCAAAGGGAATTTTCTCTTTTATTAATGGTGTGATTTACATTCTCTGAAAATAGGGGGTATTATTTGACATAAAACTTTGGTTATTTTCCAGAAATTTGGTATCAACTATTTAGTTCATATCCTTGCCATAATACAGCATTGTTCGTATTTTGACTGCTGTTTTGACTTAAACAGAATCATTCCCTATTTAATGGCCAACAAATGTTGAATTTGGAGATAGAATTACATACATTGGGTAAAACAAAGTATACAAATAAATACAGTACGCTGCTGTTTAAGTACTGCTGGTGCAATCTGTTGCCAAATCTTGAAAACATTAAATCCTACAACCACTCTGCTAAATAATAACATAGGCACAAGGTACGAAAGAGAAAGGGGGGTGATGTAGCAATTGAAATCAACAGAAATCAAGCATCTAGTCACCAATTTGGGCTGGAAGCTTGCCAACACAGATTTTAGTTTTTCTAAACTACTGTTAAAATTGGCAGATCTTTTTTTAAAAAGGAACCTAATACTGGAGACAACAATGAACTCCAGTTGGCAAGTTTTATATTCCAGTTTCCACCCTAGTAATTAGTCCGAGGGCACTTCTTGGAATACTACATTGTCACTTGTATCGATGGACTATTCATTTTAGAGCACAGGTAGCTAGACCTATAAGACGTATTTCTATCTAAACCCTCATGTACTGTACACATTCAAGATGGGCAGAATAAACAGAAGGTAGGACCAAGTGATCCCCACTAAAAAGATGACTTTTGCCAACAATTACCTCTATAGTAGAGTTATATTCAGAAGAATAAACAACAGTGGAAACTGTTGCTGCAGCTACACAACAAATGTGTGTGTAATTGCAGCACAGGTCAGCATACCTTTGCTAGGTTTAATCTAACTCAGGGGTCTCAAACTCAAATGACCACGAGGGCCACATGAGGACTAGTGCATTGGCCCGAGGGCCGCATCATTGGCACCCACCCCTCGCTGCCCCCAGCCCTGCCTCCACTCCACCCCTTCCATTAGCCCCCGCCCCTGCCCCGTCTCTTCTCCACCTCCTCCCCTGAGCGCGCGGCTCCCCGCTCCTCCCCCCCTCCCTCCTGGAAAGTGCTAAGTGCTACCAATAGCTGTTTGGTGGCGGGAAGCGCCTGGAGGTAGGCAGAAAAAAATAAAGAGTAATATAGTAGTATAGTATTAAAATATAGTATGCTATTAAAAGTCAATGTATTAACTTTTTTATTAACTTCTTTAACTGTAATGTGAAAAGTCAGTGCTAATTTTGACAGTCATTTCATGTTTGGCCACTTAGCTGGCAGCGTTTTGCATCAACCTGAGCATCAATATTCAGTTTGATATCCTGAGACGAAACCAATCTCAGTGTTGCTTTCAAATGTTCATCAGTGAGCCTTGACCTTAACACAGATTTGTTAATCTTCATGGAAGAGAAAAACTGTTCACATATATATGTATTTCCAAACATTGCCATTATCCTGGCGGAAGCAGAGAATAACATGGGAAATCTTTCTTGTGAAAGAAACCTGTAGAATTCTGGAATTCCAACATCTGTATACTTCTGCTTCAAAATGGTGTCACACTGAAGCTCCACTAATTCCATCTGCATTTCCTCTGCAGCATTGTCAATTTCAACAGCAAATGGTGTGGAAAAAAGTTGAAAATGTGGTTCAAGTGCCTTGAAATCTTTAAACTGCACATCAAACTGTTTGTGTAAGTTAGAAATGATCTCTGCATATTCTTTCAAGGATTTGGGTTCAACTTTTCCTAAGGAATTCAGAGTCGAGAAATGGACCAAATTGCCAGCAGTCAGCTGTTTCCCCCACAAAGTAAGCTTGACTTTGAATGCCTTAACACTGTCATACATCTGTGTTATCACCTGTTTTCTACCCTGAAGTTTCAAGTTCAGTGCATTCAGGTGATCAGTTACATCTGTTAGAAAAGCAAGGTTACAGATAAAAGTGGAATCAGCAAGCTGTGGAACCTCCTTGTTTTTCATTTTCAAGAAGGAATCAATCTCCTCTCTAAGTGCAAAAAAATGCTTCAAAACATTTCCACGACTCAGCCATCTAACTTGAGTGTGATACAGAAGTTCCCCATATTCACTGTCCATACTTGCTAGAAAAGAAGTGAACTGTGTGTGATTCAGCCCTCGTGCATGTATAAAAATAACAGTTTTAACAACTACATCCATAACTTCCTTCATTTGTAGACTTTTACTAGACAGGGCTTCTTGGTGCAAAATACAATGTATACTGGTGAAGCTAATTCCTGGTATATTGAGGCTGTTCAGTTTGGTCTTCGATAATCCAACAACACCAACATTTTCAGAGCACATTGATGGTGCACCGTCCGTAGCCAAAGATACATGTTTGTTCCATGGCAGTGCAGCTTTTTCAATGCACTCTTCCAGTCCTGGAAATATGTCACGTCCCGTTGTGGTACCCTTCAGCGGTATTAAGTCTAGCAATTCTTCAGTTATATTCAAATTGCAATCCACACCTCTAATGAACACTGCACACTGTGCAGTATCTGATACATCTATACTCTCATCAAGAGCAATTGAAAATGCTTTGAAGTCTTTTGCCATTTGAATCAATTGTTTTTGCACATTATCAGCTAAATCCGTTATCCTGCAGGCAACTGTATTGGCAGACAAGCTTATGCCTTCAAAAATTTTCTTCCTATCAGGACATAACATTTTGCTGGCCTTCATAAGACATTCCTTTACGAATAAGCCTTCTGTAAAAGGTCGCGATGATTTAGCTATCATTTTGCTTATCACAAAATTTGCTCTTACTGAATCTTCGCTAGACTTGTTAATCCCCGAAAAGAAATTTCTTTGCTTGGCAAATGCTGCTTTAAGTTGCTGAACTTTTTCCTCTCGGATTTTTCCGGTGAATGCATCATATTTTTCATGGTGCATCGTGTTGTAGTGCTGACACACGTTATACTCTTTGGGAACAGAAATTGTTTGCTGACAAATAAGGCATTGAATTTTATCTTTTACCTCTGTGAAAAAATATAAATTCTCCCATTTGTCTTGGAAAACTCTCTTTTCTTCCATGAGTGTTCTTTTTTCGACGAAGTCATTTCCAAGCGGTTTTAATAAAATATATTCACTCAGCAATGTACCTCACGCAAAGGACAAAACACGCACTTAGTTAGATTTACTTCTGTTAAAGCCCCCCCGCCCCGGCCCCTGCACTGGGCTGCACCACCACTCCACCCCTGCTCCGTCTCTTTCAGGGGTGGCAGGTTTGTAGAAATTTTGGTGGTGCCCAGAACCTGCTCCCCCCCAACTCCACCCCCACCTGCCTAAGGCTCTGGGAGGGAATTTGGGTGGGGAATGGGGTCTGGGGTGCAGGCTCTGGGATGGAGTTTGGATGCTGGGTGCAGGCTCTGGGCTGGAGCAGGGAGTGGGGGTGCAGGAGGGGGTGAGGGGTGCAGAGTTTGGGGATAGGAGGGGGTGCAGGAGTGAGGGCTGTGGGGCTGGGAATGAGGGGTTTGGGGCATTGGAGAGACTTGGGGCATTGGAGAGGCTCAGGACTAGGGAAGAAGGGCAGGGGAAGGGCAGCCTGCCCTGGCCCTAGTGGAGGGGGGCACTAGGACAGCAGGTGATGCCGGAAGCCCGCAGAGCGAAGCGGAGTCAGAGTGAGCTGCAGGCTCTGGGATCGTGAGGGGGCAGCAAGTGGGGGCCGGGGGACACTCGGGGCAGGGGCAGCTCTATGTGTTTTGCTGCCCCAAGCATGGCAGTCAGGCTGCTTTTGGCGGCGCGCCTGCGTGTGGTCTGCTGGTCATGCCGATTCGGCGGCATGCCTGCAGGAGGTCCACCAGTCCCGCGGCTTCGGCATACCAGCTGCTGAATTGCCGCTGAATCTGCAGGACTGGTGGACCTCCCACAGGCACACCGCCGAAGGCCGCCCCCCGCGGCTTGCCGCCCCAGGCACGTGCTTGCTGCGCTGGTGCCTGGAGCCGCCCCTGACTCGGGAGAGGTGCGTGGGGGTGGCAGACGGGGCCAGGGGAAAGACCAGGCCCCAAACATTGGGGAGCAGTGCGCGGGGAGCTTAGCGGCCACAGAAAATAACTCAGGGGGGAGGGCGGGGTTGAGGGGAGTTTGGCGGTGACAGGAAGTAACGGGGGTGGGTGGGCGTGGGAAGCTTGGTGGGCCGCAGGGAAGAGCGGCCTGCAGGCCACATGTTTGAGACCCCTGGTCTAGATAATACTTAGTCCTGCCTTGAGAGCCGGGGACTGATCTAGATGACCTCTCAAGATCTCTTCCAGTCCTACAATTCTCGACTCTATGAAAAGGTGAGAAATTAAGAACGTTGGACGTGAGCAAAGGGAGCGCTGTGAAGAAAGGTTTATGTCTGGATACACTTTGGAATTCTTA
The DNA here is from genome assembly GCF_013100865.1 of Trachemys scripta elegans. NCBI lineage: Eukaryota > Metazoa > Chordata > Testudines > Emydidae > Trachemys > Trachemys scripta. The sequence continues at coordinate 239,665,894 of NC_048299.1, forward strand.
TCTAAATGAAGTGTGAATTCCAAACTTCATGAGGTTCAACCATTACTTTTAGTCCCTAATCTCACAGGTTGGAATCTTCATTAAACAAGCAGATTTCTGTCAGCCCATTATTTTAAACATTACCATTGCAACTCACGAAAAGCAGTTGCAATATTCCAAGAAAGCTTCCAACCTGCAAGAAAAAAAGAATCTGCACCTGTGTGTTTGAGGGTTTTTTAGGCTCAGTACTTGTCCACTAGAGCTGGTCAAACATTTTCTGTCAAAACTTTTTTCAATAGATAACTGGGTTTTTGACTAAATGGATATTATTTGTTGAAAGTTGTCTGACAAAAAGTGGAAAATTTCCTCAGAAAAAAACTCAATTTTCCAACCAGCTCCACTGTCTAGAGAAATGTGCACTTGCTGATTAATTTTAAGTGGTACAAACCCCTAATGTATCCATGCGGTGTCAATGTAAAGTAGATTTTACAATAGGGTGACTTAATCCAGTAAATTGCTGAAGTAAACTGCCTTGGATTCACCCCACTGGGGTTTGTGCCAGTGAAAGCCCCTCAGTGTAGTGCAGATATCTGTATTGTAGATAGGTCCTTAATCTATATGGCAGAAAAGTGTACCTAAGAAGCAAATTGCTATTCCCCTGCTCTCACCTCAGAGTTCATTTTAAGGAACTCTATTTACCATTCCTGTGGCAGACACACATGAAAGAACAGGCACAGTCAATGATGCTTACAGTCTATTCCTCACAAACATCAAACATCTCTGTCACCATGGCACTAGGATGGTGGTGGAGTACTCATTAAAAAATAGAAAATCAACTCATCATTGTGTTAGCCCAAGAGAGATTACAGAGTCTTTGGTAGTTAGTTATTTGTAGATGCTAATCAACTCCAGCCTCTTTCATTCTTCGTTGTGGACATTTTGTAGAAATGTGTCTGCATATAGCTACAGGGCTTTGGGCTGCAACATGAACAGCAACCTTTTTATGGGTCTGTTGTTAAAACTCTTTAACATTATGAGATTCATCAAACTGAGTAACAATGCTAATCCTGTAAGAGTCTCTTACTCAATGAATGATTTATAACAAAAGAGTAGTCTACTTTATTAAAAGGTTCTCATGCTCTAGAGGCTCTCATGCTCAAACAGATAAGAGCTGCCACTGTTGCATTAGAAGAAATATGTTTTTCAATGGTACAAAAGGAGCTAAGCAAAGCGCATCAATCATTTGTTTTTCTCCCATTTTCTTTCTTTTTTTCTTCTCAAGAGACTGCTTTGGGTACGACTATGTGCAAAGTTTTTGAAAGCAAGAAGTTAGATAATTGCTTTGCTAATCAACCTGATTCATTATTAACTTTTTCTATTGTGTTAATATTCAAGCAGTTGTTATAGAAAAGATTAAAATTTAACTACAAAACACAATGGGACAAATTTTCAAAACTGCCTCGCAGCCATCTCTTTAAATTTTGACCCAAAATTTAATGCACCTCAATATTTGCAAGTAGATTTCTCCTAACACGCGTGAAAATTCAGATATTTATGAAAGCAAACTCTCTCTAGACTCTTCAGTGCAAAATGCAATTTGTATGCACACAGCCATATTTTTGCATGAGCAAAAATGTAGGCATTAGATAATCATACATGCAAATATTCAGCACTGAATATCTGCAGCTAAAATTCTAGGTGTAACTTTTAAATACATCCCAATATTTAAAGAAGAAATATTTTTGAGGGAAATTTAAGTTTCCTTTCAGTGTATACTCTTTTATCATTTAAGTTTCACCTAGGATTAGCTAGATTTCCTACCCAAAATTATAAATACATGAAAGGGAATTCTCCTTACCATGTTTTCCCAAAATACCAGGAAAGACCACCACATTGCTTATGAAGAGGGTCTGTCACTTGCTAACAGCTAACTACTTAGTGCTGTCTTCCTTTGCTACAGCACAACCAACTGCTAAATATGGTTTTGATCTAGCAAAGCACTTACGCATGTGCTTAACTGTGAGTACATGAGCCACTGAAGTCAACGGGACTGCTCGTATGCTCAAAGTTAAGCACATGCATAAGTGGTTTGCTGGACTGGGGCCTATGTTGCACAAGTTATGTACATGCCATTTTATATACACATAGCTATTGGCTATTAAGCATCATGCATCTAATGGCAAACAGAGGCATTTAGCTCCTATATAACAATGGGCTGACACAGTGAGGCAAGCTCTCAGATTCCTGTTACCAAATGAGGGAGGTCCTGTGCATACCTCTTGCAGATCATTTTTTAAAACGTGGCAATGTTGCCATTCAGTTATGATCATTTCAGTGTGCAATCATGACATGGTCTCACATGATAGTTTATTTCCAAAGAGGACTGGGTACCTCAGCTATCTTCCACACGCCCCAGTAAGAATATAAATGGATTTGTTTTCTACATTAATATGTAATGACATATACATAGTAACTAATTACTGCAATGCATTACTTTGGATCTAATTCCGAAATACTTCCTGCATGTGATTGCAATGAACAGAGTGTTGCAGGAAAAGACACTTTAATAGTGATCAGATGTTCAGTCTGGGAAGCATGTGGGTATAAGCAATTTTGATGGAATTTGTATTGTTTGCATAACATCCTCCCTGCTGTTTCTCCTGTGTGCTTCTCATTAAATGTAGAAGTACCACAGCACATTTTGGGAAATTTCAGCTTCATCCATTTTTGTCCATTTTAAGTGAATGTCATGGCCATGAAAGACATCAGAATAAAAATTAGGGAGAATGCAACCCTCTGTTTATCCACAGAACAGAGAACAGGACCTAGTGCCTGCCCCACGCTGTGCCTCAGCACTGACTGAGGGGACCACTTTAGACAGGGGTGTGCATGGAGGGGGAAGGGCAGTTCGTCTCCATTCTCACTCTGTCTTTGGCTTCTCTGCTGAGACTGCCGGTGAAGAGTGTTTTATTCATTTCTCATTACATTCTATCATACCTGTCAAGTGGCTGTCATGGAAATCCATGAGACATTTTCTAGTGGAGTGTTGCCTCCCGAGAGTATCAAGCTGCAGGGCAGAAAGAGAAAGGGGGAAGTGAGGTCTGGAAAATAGAGGTTCGTGATGGTTTTAACGTAGAATGAGGGAGAAAGGAACTAAAGAGCGGGAAGACTTTCCTTGGAGCCAAGTGACAGCCCAAGGAAATAGAGAGAAAGAGAGAAAGCAAGTCCGCACTTACCCTGGAACCAAAAGGAAAAAAAATCCAACATTATCCCATATGTTTTATTTATCAGCAATTTCACTCCTCTTCATTCAGTACAGCTCATTCTTAAAACTACATGTGAACTAGTCCAGCCTTTGTTTTGAAAGTGTCACCATAATGACAATTAAGCAGAACATATAGGTACACGAGCAAAACAAGATATGCACTTGCCAAATGACTGACACACATTACCTAAATCCAATTTACAGGAAGAATTTTTGTGGAACATTACTGTAAGTGAGAAAAACTCTCTGAACACTTATTGTTAATGCTTTAGGCGCATTCCATCAGAGCACGTGAACCTAGTTTTTATGTGTTTTACTTCTCCTCTGCATGCTTTCATCCCAGGTCTATGTGTGAGTTCACAGTGCATACAAATGTAATTCCAAAATAGCATCTCTTGAAGAGCAAATTTTCTTTACAACTGACAGTACAATTGAAGATCATTTGCTGCACAAAAGGAAAGTGTGTAGGGTTCTTTCCAGCTATGCTCACAGCATTATTATTATGTGTAGTCCTGTTTATATGCGAGATCCTGAGCACCAAACTGCACAGAGACATATCTGAAGGGCTGGTCCTCAGAATCTGTGGTAATCATATTTTGTGAAAGTCACATTATGAGGAGTCATCTGAACAAGGCACCAGTGCATCTGTCTCACATTACTGTATGCAGTTTGAAGTATCCCTCATTTTTTTCTGTAAAACTAACATCAGTGTTTACCTATAAACAGACACAGAAGTCATTGCTGACTATACTCTGCTTTGTATACAATGCTATTATATAAAGTGCTCAAGCAGCACGTCTGTCTGCCTACATGTGTGCGTTCTCTTACTCCAGCTGCCAACAACCTAAATTATTCAGCAAGCTCTGATCATGCCAAGTTTTTAGTCAACAATGGAGATCCTGCCAAAGAGCTAATAATGTTAAAAAAAAGCAATGTTTGTGACAATTAACAGAGCCTGCAGCCTGCAAAGAGAGTTGGACTCATTTGTAAAGGAAAATTTAAATGATATGCTTCATTATAAATGGTCCCATGCAACACATTGCTAATCAACCAAAGCAGCCTCTTTTTTTCCTCCCTTCCTATCAGATAAACCAAACAGCAGTATGAGCCAAAGTTCTTGGCCACTGCTTGCTACAGCTATAAATGTGGTGTGGTTATCTATCAGTATCATAATCAGCTTAGATCAAACTGAATAATTAGCACTAAAGTGGATGAATAGAGCCCCAGCCTCTTATCTTGTCTATTAATAATAAGTATAACTTCACAGCCAAATCAAGAGGTATGTTATTGTACCCCTGAGAGCCTGTTTGGGTAAAACCCCATGTGACCTCACCAATATAAGTAGTGCAGATGGGACAGTGTGTGCCTATAATGATAAGCTGACAGCTGCCAAGCCCCCTATCCCTCCTCCCACCTCTGCAGTTCCGAGAGAGAGAGAGAGAGAGAGAGAGAGAGAGGATAAACAAGCCAATCAGGAACATGAAGTCATTTGTAGGGAAAGTAAGCTCCCCGATCCCTCCCTATACTCATTACCCCATTAATAATAGTTGGTTTAAGTGTGACAGAGCTGTGCAGTCTAACAACTAGGAATATGTCTGCTGATTTTAGCTTAAGCTCGCTATGAAATTTAAGTCATTTTAAATACTAGGACTGTCAATTGCAAACATCTCACATATAGCATTCATATATACTCTTCTAATTTAAACACATACTAATCATTGTGCAATGTTTCCCATGCAATAATTATGGCGATACTTTTCACTGTGTTACAAGAGTTCCTTCCATTTTAGCATCTCAAAAAGTTCTGAACCATGTTTAACTAAGGTCAATGACATTTTGCTTATTTTCATAATTAATGAAACAACGTAATTGAGAGAAGGGGTCGCAAGTTGGCAATTGGTTTAATTGCTTTCCCTCACTGTTTAGGAAATGCCTACAATTCAGCCACAGTTTGTTGTACACATTCACTTTAATTCCACTTAGAAGCAAGCCCTTACAAATATATTGCCATTGTAGTTCCCATAGGGCCAGATTCATGTGAATACAGTTGCACAGTTATTTGATCACAAAGATGGGCTTTGTCAGGATCAGGCCCAATAATGTTGTGCTTTTAATTGTCAGAGGTAGCTATAAACCTTCTTGAAATATCCTCAATGATCCTAACGTGATCATTTGTTTCTAAACGGAGATGGACCTGAGCCAGTCAAATTCTGCTCAGATTTACTTTTGTTTTTACCAAAGATGTGGGATGTGGCTACCCTTGTGATCTTTTCCCTTATTTCATGTGATTCCAGTTCTGAAAAATGGCATGAATCAACACAGGAACAGACTATTTGAACAGATCCTGTGGCATCGTGGCTAGAAATGGCAGGAGTGGGTTGAATAGGAAAGGGATGATTGTCTCACTTCTCTCCTCAAGAAAGCTGGAAATGGGCCCAACACAGAAGGAGGCTTCTTACTCTCTGGGATGCTAGAAGTTTCTAACCTGGCGGCTGAGAGCTGGGTGCAGGACAAAAGAATGGAAGAAAGAAGGCACAGTGCTACATGAAAGCACCAGTATAAGTCTGCTACTCAGGATGCTGTGATTAAATAATTTGGGTTTGTTTTTAACTGAATACTGCATTCTGACAGCAGTTTACTTTAAAAAATAATTTAGTATTTGAGAAAAGTGTCAGACTGACTGTACTGGAAACTAACATCTTTTATTTAGTCATAGAACACATGCAACCTGGTTCTTGAGGGACCACTGCTAGAGATAAAAAATGCTGTTTGTTTAATCTCCATTCTCATTCAATCGTCCCCTCCATGCTATGGCCCACATTAGGAGAAGTCATTTGAACAAGTCGCCAGTGCATGTCTCACATTACCGTATACCATTTGAAATATCCACGGTGGGAGTTGTTTCTTTGGGTCTGGACAAAGACCCCCATCTTATTTTAATTTGGCTACCAAATAGCTGTCAGATGGGAATTACTTTAGGTTATTATTAATTGAGGACCAGTGAGCCGGAGCAGGACGGTTTCTCACAATCACTCCCTGAGACATCTAGACTATAGTTCTAGAGTGCACTGATGACCCCTATGGGTGAGACTGCGTAGCTATGCATGAACTGGGAGAGGCATGGACAGTGGTCATACATTAGTATAGTATGTATACACTGTCTTCTTATTTCTTAACTCTTGATTTTTTGGTATTTGATTACTTTTAGTTTTAGAATTTTCCTTGATTTTTCCTCTTATTTAATTCCATCTCTGTTTTGGTGAAAAGCTTGTATTTGATTTTAGCTAAGTAAACAATTATCCTATCAAGTCAAGATACAGACAGTGGAAAAAGAGAAGGGCAGAAGAGAAGAAGGAGTAATCCATGCAGTGTTCAGTGAATGAAGCATATATTTGGCCAAATCCATAGCTGGTGTAAATTTGGCGTAGCTCAGTTGAAATCTATAGAGCTACATTAGTTTGCATCAGCTGATGATATAGCACATAAAGTGAAGTGTGCTATAGATGTTCGCAGTATATAACAATGAATCATTGATCATCATATCAAGGATTAAATACAATAGGTGAAATGGGACTTGTTTTGCCATTGATTTCAATGGAGCCAACATTTCATCCCAGGGGTTGTCAAATTGCTAGAGTCTGATAAGTTTCTTGTATACCAACCTTCCCGAGATAAGCTTTGCGTGGATGTGCAAATGGTAGAGAAGAAGAAAAAGTCTTTAAAGGAAATGGATTATGATGACTCAGGGCCTAATCTAATCCCTACTGAATTCAGTGGAAAACTTCTTTTGACTTCAAAGGGAGTTGGATCAGACTGAGTTCATTACTAATGAGGAATGCTAATAACATTTTTATTTCAACACTGCCCTACTTCAAAACTATCCTCTGTATGAGCATTTATCCTCTTCTGTATATGTAGTTAGGAACTTGGAAATGTTCTCATTTTGGAATGGGAAGGGACCACCTCCACCCATGGGACTATCTTCCAAAGTGTTTTTAATTAGGTCATCTAAAAGGCTCTAGATTCAAAACCATTTGCTTTAAGTTCTTTTTTTAAAAAAAAAAAAATCTAGTCATCCCTACCAGTAATCACAAAAGATTTCAAATAAAAATCTTTTTCAGCCTAAAAGGTAGAAGGGTAAGGAGTGAAAATATGTCATATAATTGAAACCTTAACTATGAAGTTACAAACAACACCTACCCACACAACAATAACAAAAGCTGTAATTAATCCTCTCCCATTGCTGATGTTCTGAACGTTACCTTTCCTTTATTAACATTCCAAATAAAATGTTTAAAAATTAAATCAAATCAGGAGTTTTCATTCAGGAAAGCACAGGCCAGCAAATCACATTAGGGAACTGGATGTCCAGCTCCTTATGCACCTATCTGTAACATGTAGGGGAGACAACTGTGTGATAATGGGGGACTTCAATTTGAGTGATATATGCTGGGGGTCTCATGCTGGCAGTACTAAAACATCCTTGGAATTTCTAAATAATCTCATAATAATCTAAATCTATGACAATTTCCTAACTCAAAAAGTATTGCAACAAACACAGGGAAATTCTATATTGTAGAATTGGTTGAATTATCAATAATAATGCATAAATGGTAGAAGTATTCTGTTCTGTATGTGGGGAAAAACAGATGATATAGTCATGTCATATGAGGATGATAACACTCTTTCAGTTCCACTGGTATCTCAGGAGGATGTTAAACAGCAGCTACTAAAATTAGAGAGACAAAGTGGGACAGGTAATATCTTTTATAAGACCAACTTCTGTTGGTGAGAGACCTGAAGAAAAGATATTACCTGACCCACCTTGTCTCTCTAATATCCTGGTACTAATGTGGCTACAACAATACTGTCATTACAGTTAGACGTTTTTAAATGAGCAGGTCCAGAGAAACTGCATCCAAGAGTTTTAATAGAGCTGGCCGAGGAGGTCACTGAAACATTAGTGTTGATTTTCAATAAGTCTTGGAACACTGGGTAAATAACACAAGACTGGAAGAAACCTAATGTTGTGCCTGTATTTAAAAAGGTAAACGAGATGACCCTTGTAATTATAGAGATGTCAGTCTGACATCAATCTTGGGCAAGATAATGGAGCGGGTGACACAAGACTCCAATAATACAGAAATAAAGGAGGGAAATATAATTAATGCCAGTCAACATGGGTTTATGGAAAATAGATCCTGTCAAACCAATTTGATATATTTTTGTCATGAGATTACAAGTTTGGTTGATAGTGTTGATGTGATAATATACTAGGCTTCTATAAGGTGTTTGACTTGGTACTGCATGACATTTTGATTAAAAAAACTAGTATAAAATTAACATGACACACATTGAATGGATTAAAAGTTCTCTAATTGATAAGGTATCAAAATGTAATTGTAAATGGGGAATCATGATCAATCAGGTGGGTGTCTAGTGCGGTTCTGCAAGGATCTGTTCTTGGCCCTATGCTATTTAAGATTTTTATCAATGACCTGGAAGAAAACATTAAATCATCATTGATGAAGTCTGCAGATGACACAAAAATTGGGGGAGTGTTAAATAATGAAAGCAACAGAGGGTCCTGTGGCACCTTTAAGACTAACAGAAGTATTGGAGCATAAGCTTTCATGGGTGAATGCCCACTTCATCAGACGCAAGTACGTCTGATCAAGTGGGCATTCACCCATG